>NW_011485004.1:3093-7305 GCF_000754665.1 Bison bison bison | reverse complement strand
ATTGAGATAATCATATGGTTTTTATTTTTCAATCTGTTAATGTGGTGTATTACATTGATTGATTTGCACATATTGAAGAACCCAATCAAAAAATGGGCCAAAGAACTAAATAGACATTTCTCAAAAGAAGACATACAGATGGCTAACAAACACATGAAAAGATGCTCAACATCACTCATTATCAGATAAATACAAATCAGAACCACTATGAGGTACCATTTCACGCCAGTCAGAATGGCTGCGATCCAAAATTCTACAAGCATTAAATGCTGGAGAGGGTGTGGAGAAAAGGGAACCCTCTTAGACTGTTGGTGGGAATGCAAACTAGTACAGCCACTATGGAGAACAGCATGGACATTCCTTCAAAAACTGGAAATAGAACTGCCTTATGATCCAGCAATCCCACTGCTGGGCATACACACTGAGGAAACCAGAAGGGAAAGAGACACGTGTACCCCAATGTTCATCGCAGCACTGTTTATAATAGCCAGGACATGGAAGCAACCTAGATGTCCATCAGCAGATGAATGGATAAGAATGCAGTGGTACATATACACAATGGAGTATTACTCAGCCATTAAAAAGAATACATTTGAATCAGTTCTAATGAGGTGGATGAAACTGGAGCCTCTTACACAGAGTGAAGTAAGCCAGAAAGAAAAACACCAATACAGTATACTAACGCATATATATGGAATTTAGAAAGATGGTAATGATAACCCTGTGTACGAGACAGCAAAAGAGACACTGATGTATAAATCAGTCTTTTGGACTCTGTGGGAGAGGGAGAGGGTAGGATGATTTGGGAGAATGGCATTGAAACATGTATAATATCATATATGAAACGAGTCACCTGTCCAGGTTCGGTGCATGATACTGGATGCTTTGGGCTGGTACACTGGGACGGCCCAGAGGGATGGTATGGGGAGGGAGGAAGGAGGAGAGTTCAGGATGGGGAACACATGTATACCTGTGGCGGATTCATTTTGATATATGGCAAAACCAATACAATATTGTAAAGTTAAAATTAAAAAAAATAAAATGGATGAGTTTTTATCTCGAGCATAAACACATTTCTTAAAAAAAAAAAAATCTAAGCTGGTTGGAGATTCATGATTTAGGAGTAAACATAAATATATATACAGTTTTGGATACTATCCTTAAATACCTAATATTGACTTTTGTGGGTCTTAGGAACTCCTTAATTCAATTCTATTCAACTAAATTCTTTCTGCAGCCATCCTGGTCAAATCATTCTTTTTGCTTCTATTTAAGACTTCTTTTTTTCATCCCTTTCAACCTCAGGAAATGGGCAGTAAACTGATTTTGAAGACTCTGTAAGCATTTAGGCCATTTATCCCTTGAATTCATTCTCCTTTGTATGGGATGAATACATCACGTGATAAAGTATCATGTATCTAACATTTCTAGCTAATTATGGTCCCCAAAGTCTTTTCTCCTAATATTTTATCACACTTTCCTATAATAGTTACAGTTGTGTAAAAGTTTCTTTGAGCATCACAGAGAATTGGGGAGGAGATAGGGCTGAATTTGAAATAAGGGTATGTACAAAAAGTGATACAATAAATATAGTAAGAGAATGAATGCTGTTGTACAGTGCTTTGATATGATTTCTTATTTACTTGTTCATGACAAAGATTAAGTTGTTTTGATCTAAGAACAAAGGTTTTAAAAGTAATATTGTTTTGATAAGAGAATTGAAGTTGTTATGTCAAGATGTTATCATCAACATTTGCAACTGCTGATAAATACTCAGTAGTAGTTCAGATACTAAGGGGCACTCCTGGAGTCTTATCAATTAAGAACAGATGAAGATGCAACTATGGCAAGGAGATATTAAGAGTACAAATATCCAGAGTCTATGAGAACCATCTGAGAGTGTTCAGTCCAGACAAGGTGACTCTTGCTGATCTAAATAGCTCTCTGACTTTGGAGTATTAACTCCTGCCTAGGAAGGTGGATCTCTGCTTAGCAGTGGTGAAAATCAGGCGGTGGCCTGGAAGAAGGAGATTATCATGCTGGCCAGCATTAATGCCTTCATTTTCTAGTGATATGTTCTAGTAACAAGGGACTTTCATCTTTGCACTAACAACTGAATATCAGTTCTCAGTTGGCTAAGCTCTCTCTCCCAAAAGCCATCTCATAGAAATGTTAAGGAACTGTTGAAGGAAACCCACTGCTTTCGCCAGTTGCAATGATAACCTCTTGCCTGAGTTGTCTTGAAACAGGAGGTTTCACTCCTGTTTCATGTGATGCTGCCACTGAAAACTAACTGGGAGAATTTGGGAGGGGTCAAAGAAAGGGGGAGAAGATGATATGTCCTGTCAATCTCCCAGAAACCCTCACACTGGAAACCATCTTGGCTGAAAGATGTAAACATCACCAGGGAGGACCCTGAGTCAGATCAAATATAAGCCAAGAGAGATGATTGATCAGCAACAACCCAGAAGCTAAGCACATTATCATAAAACCTGAGACTGCACACCATGTGGCAGAGTAGTCCTTCTGGTTTCTCTTACCCTCCTGCCCTCCACCCAAGAGCCCATTTACAATAAAGTCTTTTGCTTTGTCAGTACATGTGTCTCCTTGGACATTTCATTTCCAAATGTTAGACAGGAGTCTACTCTCAGGCTCTGGAAGGGAGCCCCTTCCTGCAATAGAAAGGTACATCTCAGATAAATTTGGACCTTATCCCTTTGTCTGGAAAAATAGTATAATTAACCTATCATTGGTTTTGAGTATGTTATTTCTTTATTGGCTTATTAAGGGATATTATCTGTATGCTATTTGCTTGTGAAATCATAATTCCCAGAGTAGACCTGTGTTAAATAAAATATTAGCAAATATAATCTCATTCTCTGAGCATAATTTGCCTTGAAACAAAACAAAGGCTCTATATTTTGTTATCCAATGACGTATTCTCAGACCAAAAAGGGTATATCTATATATATTTTTTTCCTGTCATTTTAATATGACTTAAGTTTGCAAAATTGATATTTGACCCAGATATCCTGACATGGGCACAGTTCTATTACATAAGGAAATCAAAGTATGTTTGTTTTTCCTTTCCACTTTGGATAGTTATTTTTAGCCTTAAATATTCATATTGTTCTTATGTGTTGATCAAATTCAGCCATCAATGGCTCTGTGTTAGAATTTCATTTGTCTTTGAAGGCATAGCCTGAACATAATGCTTTGAATAATCTCTTTGAAGAAAAAGTCCTTGGATTTTAATGTATTTAAACAATTGGTATTTATATCTCCCTTTATTATGAGTGATAATTCTTAAATAACAGGTTAAAAATGTCAACTTTCCTACAGAGAAAATACCATGTACAAAAAACACTCAAAAGTTTATCCATATCTAAGAATATGACATTCATGTCAATGTATGGCAAAACCACTACAATATTGTAAAGTAATTAGCCTCCAATTAAAATAAATAGATTTAAAAAATAAAAATACAATTCTTTATTTTATAGAATAACAATAGATCTTTCTATATTTGCTCCATTAGAATTTACTTTCAAGAACACAGTAGATATTAGTTAGATGTTTTACCACTTATTACTGAGCATGTCAAAATCCTTAGCAAGACAAGTGAAAATATGAAAACATTAGTTATATCTATCTTGGTAAATCAGTGAATTATTGAAAAATTAATGATAATATTTAAGGCTAGTCAAATATTGAGGAGAACACTTCTTTATCACTGCAGTGAAAAAAAGACAACTCCAGAATATGTGTTTATTTCATTAAATTATACATTTTAATTAAAAACAATAGCCTATGCTGTGCTACTTTTGCCCTTGTTTGAGAATTTCTACTGAGAAAAGCTCAAAATAGATCAAGTGGTAAATATTAAAATGATAGTTTTTGCATTTTTCTTACCACATAGACATAACACAATCTGTCACTATAAGTGGGCCATTCTCATGACAACTAGACAAGCATTAGAAATAAAAGAAAACACAGAAATACATTGGCAGGAATGTGAGTAGATTGTCAAATTGATACCAGATTTGATGATAGAAACATTTAAAAAAAATCAATTCTGGAAGGGAAAACACATGCTAAAAAGCAACTTATATTTTAATGAGGACATGGATTTTTAATCATTTTATGTTTTTTAAAATAACCCCAAGACTGATCTATACATCAGTGTCTCTTTTGCTGTCTCGTACACAGGGT
>NW_011485004.1:0-894 GCF_000754665.1 Bison bison bison | reverse complement strand
ATGCTTGGGGCTAGTGCACTGGGATGACCCAGAGGGATGGTATGGGAGGGAGAAGGGAGGAGGGTTCAGATGGGGAACACATGTATACCTGTGGCGGATTCATTTTGATATTTGGCAAAACTAATACAATTATGTAAATTTTAAAAATAAAATAAAATTAAAAAAAAGAATAGATAGATTTTAAAAGCTTATTACAATGATCACTCAATAAAGCATCGACCATCATTAATTTTTTTAACTGAATTATTATTATTGTCGGTTTACAATGTTGTGTTAGTTTCTGGTGTACAGCAAAGTGATTCAGTCATGCATACATATATATCTATTCTTTTCTTACTCTACCCTTATAGGTTATTACAAATATTGAGTATAGTTCCCTGTGTTATACAGTAGGTTATCTATTTTACATATAGTAGTCTGTATATGATAATCCAAAATTCTTAATTTGTCTCTCCCCTTTTTCCCCTTTGGTAACTGTACATTTGCTTTATATGTCTATGTGTCTATTTCTGTTTTGTATATAAATTCATGGGCTTCCCTGGTGGTTCAGTTGGTAAGGAATCTTCCTGCAATGCAGAAGACCCAGGTTCGATCCATGGGTCAGGAAGATCCCCTGGAGAAGGAAATAGCAACTCACTCCAATAGTCTTCCCTGGGAACTCTCATGGACAGAGGAGCCTGGTAGGCTGCAGTCCATGGGGTCCCAAAGAGTTGGACACAACTCAGAGGCTACACTCAATGATGATGGTGGTAATGATTGTGACAATGACAGGAATAATATCACTATAACTTTCACTGCCACTGGTATCATCACCTTTCATTTACTGAGTGTGAAGCATTTCACTAAATGCTTTACAAGTATCATCTCACTGAACTGACATAGTGACACTTTGAT
>NW_011485003.1:11701-12372 GCF_000754665.1 Bison bison bison | reverse complement strand
ATAGATAGTATGAACAGACCAATTTCCATTCCTGAAATGGAATCAATACTCAATAAGCAAAATACCAGGACCAGATGGCTTCACGGGTGAGTTCTAGCAAACATTTAGAGAAGTGTTAACACCTATCCCTCTGAAATTATTCCAAAAAATTATAAAGGAAGGAATACTTTTGAACTCATTCTATGAAGACAGCATCATCCTCATATCAAACTCAGAAAAGAAATTATACACCAAATATCAACGATGAACATAATGTAAAGTTGTTAACAAAATAGTAGCAAACCAAATCCAACAATACATTAAAAGGGTCATTTACCCTGATCAAAGGGGATTTAATCCAGCAATGCAAGGATGGGTCAGTATATGCAAAATCAATCAGTGTGACGCACTACCTTAACAAATTGAAGAATAAAAATGTGTGATAACAGATGCAGAAAAGTTTTTTTTTTTTTTTTTACAGAATTCAATATTCATGTACAATAAAATCTCCACAAATTCTGTGTAGAGGGAACATACCTTAATATAATAAAGGCCACATATGATAAACCCATAGGTAACATCATACTTAATGGTGCAGTGCTGAAAGTATTTTCTCTAAGATGAGAATCAGGATAAGGATGCTCACTCATGCCACTTTTATTCAAGATAGTTTTGGAAGTTCTAGCTGTGGC
>NW_011485003.1:9702-10423 GCF_000754665.1 Bison bison bison | reverse complement strand
ACCCTGATGCTGGGAAAGATTGAAAGTGGGAGGAGAAGGGAATGACAGAGGATGAGATGGTTGGATGGCCAACTCTATGGACATGAGTTTGAGCAAGCTCCAGGAGTTGGTGATGGACAGGGAAGCCTGGTGTGCTGCAATCCATGGGGTTGCAAAGAGTCGGACATGAATGAGTGACTGAACTGATGACCAATAAGCGTTAATATCTAGCATATATAAACACCTCATACAACTCAGTGTCAAATAAATAAATAAATAATCGGATTACAAAATGGGCAGAAGACCTGAATAGACATTTCCCCAAAGAACACATACAGATGGCCAACATGCCCATGAAAAGATGCTCAATATTATTAATCATCAGAGAAATGCAAATTCTCTGATGAGATACCACAATGAGATATCACCACACATCTGTTAGAATGGCTGTTATCAAAAAGAACACAAATAACAAATGTTGCCAAGGATGTAAAGAAAAAAGAACACTCATACACTGTTTCTGGGAATGTAAACTGATGCAGACCCTGGAAAACAGTATAGAAGTTTATGAAAAAACTAAAAATAAAATCATATGACTCAGTAATTTTATTCCTGGGCATTTATCCAAAAAAAGTGAAAATACTAATTCAAAAATATACATGTACTCCAATGTTCTAGCACCATTGTTTACAATTGCCAACATATAGACGCAACCCAAATGTTCATCAACACATGAATGGAC
>NW_011485003.1:7036-8761 GCF_000754665.1 Bison bison bison | reverse complement strand
AAAGATAAAAAGAGACAATAGCCAATAGGTATATGAAAACATGCTCAATATCACTAATCATCAGGGAAATGCAAATTAGAACCACAATAAGATATCACCTCACATCTGTTAGGATGGCTGTTTTCAAAAAGACAACATGGCGGACTAAAAAACTACCTTTCTCTACTTTAATCTACAACCACTAAAACATTCACAATTTAAGATGCTTTTGCCCAACACAACAGGAAGCCAGAGAATTGCACACATCTGTACATCTAAAGGTATATATACTGGAACATGGAGAGGAGGCAGAACCTGAGGAACAGGGAAGTTGGTGCCTGTAATCCCAGCCCTCTGAAAACAGCAGATGAATCTGTGTCTTTAGAGAACCCAGTATCAACAGGGAAGGCAGTGCATAAGACTCCAGCCTCCCAAGGGTTACAGGTAACTGGGGAGCCGTGGCAGTGGGGACTGGGACCCCATCCCTCCAGTTTCTAAGACCCGCACAACCCTAGCCCCTAAACCGCCATCCGCAGAGGTGGATACTGCAAACCTTATGCCAGACATGGTAGAGGCACTTGTCTGATCCTGTCTCCTCCCTCACGGACTCCCTTCCCCCATGGTACAGCTTGCAAATCAGGGGATCCTGGGCACAAGGGGAGAGCCCACAATCCCTGTGATGACAGGGGCTCTGGCAGAATCAAGACAACAAAGACCTTGGAGGCACAAGAAGCAACAACAAGGGTATGGAGCCACACCTCTAACAAAGACACTGAAGGCTGGAAAGTCAACTCTCAAATATAACCAGAAGCAGCACAGGTAAGAGAAACAAAAACTTGTGTTACATTGCCACTTACTGGGAAGCAAAGAACTCTTAACTTCTAATGTATCATTTAACTTCAGATGTATTGGCAAGGGGACAACTCATCAAGCACCGTGAAGAATCACAGTAACAGTATATACCAACAAAAGAAAGTGACAGTTCTCCAGAAGCCATACTTAAAGTCATGGAATATTGTGATCTGAGAGAACTTACAATACCTGTCATGAAGAAACCCAACAAACTACAAGAAAACCCAGAAAGGTAGTTGAATGAGCTCAAAATCAATGAACAGAAGGAATACTTTACCAAATAGATTGAAACCCTGAAACAACAAACAAGTTCTGGAACGGAAGAATGTAATAAGGTGAAGAATACACAAGAAATCATTGGAAATAGAGCCGACCATATGGAAGGGAGAATTAGCAAGGTCAAAGATAGAAATCTAGAAATAATACAAGTAGAAGAGAAAAGAAAGATAAGCTATTTTAAAGTGAGGGATTTCTACATAAGCTATCTGACTTTTTATGAAGGAGAATATTTTGTAATGGGTATCCCAGAAGAAAAGAGGGAGAAGGGAGCAGAGAGTTTGTTTAAAGAAGTAATGACTGAGAACTTTTGAAGCCTGGGGAAGGAGCTAGATACACAAGTTCATGAAGCTAAGAGAACATCTAATTACTCAATGCAAAAAGGCCTTCAAAACATGTCATATTGAAACTGTCAAAAGTCAGTGGATTTTAAAGGCAGACAGAGAAAAAAAGATGGTAGACTACAAAGGAATCCCCATTAGGCTATGAGCAGAAGCTACAGACCAAGAAGGAATAGAATGACATCCTCATAATCCTGAAAGATAAAAGCTGTCACCGAAGAATACTCTATCCAGCAAAGTTATCATTCAGATATGATGGAGAAAGGAAAACTTTCTC
>NW_011485003.1:4317-6030 GCF_000754665.1 Bison bison bison | reverse complement strand
AACAGGGAAACAGTGGCTTTAAATGAAATATTAGATGAGATGGATGTGATACATTTGCACAGAGCATCCCATCCGAATGTACTTTCTTCTCAAGCACACATGGAACATTTTAAAGTATAGATCATATGTTTGGACACAGAACAATATTCAGTACATTTACGAATACTGAAATTGCATCAAACAACTTTTACAAGCACAGTGGTATGAAACTGGAAATCAGCTATGAGAAGAAAGCTGGAAGAAATCAAAAATAGGTGGAGACTGGACAACAACTATTGGGTTAATAAAGGTTAAGGAGAAATTAACAAATACCCAAATACAAGCCAAAGTGAAAATACAATATACCAACATCTATGGGATCCAGCAAAAGTGGTACTAAGAAGTAAGTTTATAGTAATATGGGCCTACCTCAAGAAACAAGAAAAATATCAAATAAATAATTAATTTTAAACCTAGAGGAACTATACAAAGAAGACAAACAAAGCCTAAAGTTAAAAGAAGGAGTGAAATAATAAAAATCAGAGTGGATCAATGAAATGAAGAACTGGTTCTTTGAGAAGATAAAATTGACAAAACTTTATCTAGATTCACACACACAATAAAAGAGATAGCTCTGGTAAATAAAATCAGAAATGAAAGAGAATCAATACAGTGGATACAACAGAAGTAGAAAGGAGTTTTAGAGAATACTAGGAACAACTATATGTCAACAAATTGTACCATGTAGAAGAAATGGGCAAATTCTTATAATCATACAACCTTCCAAGACTGAATCATGAAGAAATAGAAAATCTGAAGACTTGTATCACTGATCAATATGACTTCACAGAGATTGAAACAATAATCAAAATCTCCCCTCAAACAATAGTCCAGGACCAGAGAGCTTCACAGGTGAATACTACCAAACATTCAAAGACAATTTAATGCCTGTCCTTCTCAAACTATTTCAAAAGAAGTGAAGAGAAAGGAATGATTCCAAAGTCATTCTATGAGCTAAGCATTAACCCGATACCCAAACCAGATAAAGACATTGCAAAAAGAAAAAAATTACAGGCCAGTATCTGTCATGAATGTAGATGCAAAAGTCCTCAACAAAATAGTAACAAACTAAGCAAAAATTCATTGATAGGCTCATACACCATAATCAAGTGGGATTTATTCCAGGAATTGAAGAATGGTTCAATGTCTGCAAATCAATCAACATGATACATTACATTAATAAAATGAAGGACAAAAACCATATGATCATCTGAATTAGATGCAGAAAAGGCATTTGACAAAATTTTATGATAAAAGCTCTCAATAAAGTAGGTATAGAAAGGATTTATCTCAACATAAGAAAGTCCATATACAAGAAACCATAACTAAACCCTAAAACTCCACCAAAAAGCTATTCAGATCAGATCAGATCAGTCGCTCAGTCGTGTCCAACTCTTTGTGACCCCATGAATCGCAGCATGCCAGGCCTCCCTGTCCATCACCAACTCCCGGAGTTCACTCAGACTCATGTCCATCGAGTCAGTGATGCCATCCAACCATCTCATCCTCTGTCGTCCCCTTCTCCTCCTGCCCCCAATTCCTCCCAGCATCAGAGTCTTTTCCAATGAGTCAACTCTTTGCATGAGGTGGCCAAAGTACTGGAGTTTCAGCTTTAGCATCATTCCTTCCACAGAAATCCCAGGGCTGATCTCCTTTAGAATGGACTGGTAGATG
>NW_011485003.1:1744-2698 GCF_000754665.1 Bison bison bison | reverse complement strand
ATATACCATATCTTTATCCATTCATCTGTTGATGGGCATTTAGGTTGCTTCCATGTTTTGTCTATTGTAAATAGTGCTGCCACAAACATTGAGGTGCATGAGCTTTCTCCAGATATATGCATCAGAAATGAGAAAGGGGTAATTATAACTGATACCGTAGAAATACAAAGAATCATAAGAGACAAGATGGGCAACAGTGTTAAGGGAAGTCACTTCTGTCATGATCTTGTTTCTCTGTGTAATTTCCATAACTATGATAATTTGAGACACTTTGCTAAAAAACTTGATCCTCGAAGAGCAGGATCTACAAGCAACTACATCCCAATAAAATGAACAACCTAGAAGAAATGGACAGATTCTTAGAAAGGTACAATTTCCCAGGAAGAAACAGAAAATATGAACAAACTTATTACCAATACTAAAATTGAATCTGTAACTTAAAACCTCCCAACAAAAGTCTAGGGACAGATGGCTTCACAGGTGAATTTTATCAAACATTTAGAGGCGAGTTAACACCTATCCTTCTAAAACTATTTTAAGATATTGCAGAAGAAGAAACACTTCTGAACTCATTTTATGAGGTCACCATTATTCTGATACCTAAACCAGACAAAGATAGCACACACAAACAAAAAAACTGTGGGCCAATATCAGTGATTAACATAGATGCAAAAATCCTCAAGAAAGTACCAGCAAACAAAATCCAGCAATACATTAAAAGAATCATACACCATAATCAAGTGGGATTTATCCCAGGGCTGCAAGGATTTTTCAATATCTGCAAATCAATCAGCGTGATACACCACATTAACAAGTTAGAGTATAAAAACCACATGATCACCTCGATAGGTGCAGAAGAAGCTTTTGGTAAAATTCTACATCTATTTATGATAAAAACTCTCCAGAAAGTGGGCATAGAGGGGACATACCTCAACATAGTAAAGATAAATGGAA
>NW_011485003.1:0-1332 GCF_000754665.1 Bison bison bison | reverse complement strand
AATAAGATTCACAAAAAAGACAAATACGAGTCATATAGAGAAGTTAAATTCATAAAAATAGAAAGTAGAATGGTGGTTGCCAGAGGCTGCGGAAAGGAGAGATCAGGAGTTTGTGATTCATGGATATGAAATAATTCTGGCAGTTGGTTGCATATCAGTGTGAATACACTTAACAATACTTAACTGTACACTTGATGATAGTTAGGATAGTAAGTTTTATGTTATATGTATTTTACCATGAATAAAAAGTTGCAGCATTATTTACAATAGTCAAGATATGAAAGCAACCTAAGTGTCCATCCACAAATGAATCTATATGAAGATATGGTATATATATTACAATGGCATAATAGCCCGAAAAAAGAATGAAATCTGCCATTTTTGACAACATGGATGGACCTGGAGGGCATTATGTAAGTGAACTAAGTCAGGTAAAGATGAATATTGTATGTTATTACTTATATGTGGAATCTAAAAATAAGTGAACAAACTAATAAAAATATCCAGAAACAGATTCATAGATACAGAGAATAAACTAGTGGTTGCCAGAGGAGAGGTATGTGAGCAATGGATGAAGTAGGTAAAGTAGATTAAACAGTACATAAGTCAACTATAAGTAGATAACAGGGATGTCATGTACACATAATGAATATAGCCAATAATATTGTAACAGCTTTGTATGATTACAGATGGTAACTGGTCTTAGATCATTTCTTAATGGATAAAAATATTGAATCACTGTGTTGTACACCTGAAGCTAATATAATATTGTATGTTCATTATAACAATAAAAAGTCATGCTGATCCATCAAGACCAGTGAATTGAAATCATGTTTAGGCGATTTGAAAGCATAACAAGGTGAGAAAATTGCTTTAGCACTCATTTTGTATTGTTTACTCTAAGTACAGATACTATATTTTCTTTATTATGTATTATTTTGTAGACTTAAATTTGAATAATAAAATTTTCATTAGCACCTAAGATATAAGGAAATGGCAACCCACTCCAGTATTCTTGCCTGGAGAATCCCAGGGCCGGGGAAGCCTGGTGGGCAGCTGTCTATGGGGTCGCACAGAGTCGGACACGACTGAAGCGACTTAGCAGCAGCAAGATATAAACACTAATTAGAAATATCAATTCATCTGGTCTGAATTAAAAGGGAACACAGTAAGTCATACATATTCTTCAAGAGAATTAGTCATTTTACTCCAGCTCTTGCTGACCCATAGATTGGAGTAAAAAATACCAAGTAGATTAGTGGGGACAAATAGAGATTTCAGATATGGATCCAAGTATTGATATATATGGATTAATGATTAATACATGACAGA
>NW_011485002.1:15722-16176 GCF_000754665.1 Bison bison bison | reverse complement strand
ATAGGTTTCTCAAGAGGCAGGTCAGGTGGTCTGGTACTCCTATCTCTTTCAGAATTTTCCACAGTTTATTGTGATCCACACAGTCAAAGGTTTGGCACAGTCAATAAAGCAGAAATAGGTGTTTTTCTGAAACTCTCTTCCTTTTTCTGTGATCCAGCATATGTTGGCAATTTGATCTCTAGTTCCTCTGCCTTTTCTAAAACCAGCTTGAACATCTGGAAGTTCACGGTTCACGTATTGCTTAAGCCTGGCTTGGAGAATTTTGAGCATTACTTTACTACCGTGTAAGATGAGTGCAATTGTGTGGTAGTTTGAGCATTCTTTGGCATTGCCTTTCTTTGGGATGGGAATGAAAACTGACCTTTTCCAGTCCTGTGGCACTGCTGAGTTTTCCAAATTTGCTGGTATATTGAGTGCAGCACTTTCACAGCATCATCTTTCAGGATTTGAAATA
>NW_011485002.1:9830-12229 GCF_000754665.1 Bison bison bison | reverse complement strand
TCTATCCAGTACTTGTTTTTACATCACTTTTCCTTGACTGGTTTGAGATGCCAACTTGCTGAATCCTCAGATCACTTCATTTAAACTTCTATTATGGCTTTAACTCCTAAAAGATTGGCATTTAACTTCCTACACAATATAACTCTAACCAGTTTTTCAAAACTTATGTTCCAAAGTGTAGTAAGGAGACAGCATCATGTGGCCAAAGTGAATGTATTTAGCAAAAAGCAGATAGATTAAAATCACAACCTTGATATCAGTAGAGTGCCTTTGAACAAATTATTCAACTCCACTGGGCCTCAGTTATCCTTGTTTTAAAAATAGACATAAAAAGTGTTATTACCACACAGGACTGAATATAGGGAAATACAAGAAAGCATGTGAGGTTTCTAAAACATAATATATGCTTAAAAAATGTTGGTTTTCCTTTCCTCTATCCCCATACATAACACCTATGTGCCATTAAAATTTTATTAAACTCCTTGTGCTTAAATAAACACCCCTAAACTTTAACAGGTTTAAGTGAAGCGATCTGAAAATCTGAGGCATTTCAAACTAGTCAATGAAAAGAAATGAAAAAGCAAGTAGAGTAAGATAGTAAAGATGTAAATTTTCCAGTTAGAATGCTTTCATTCTGCTTAAGTCTGCCTGCAAGGTTATACATTCTTCAAGGTTCAACCTAAATAGTGTTATTTCCAAGGAGCCTTTTATGATTCACAAGTTAAATATGTTTTCTCCCTCTTTTCAATTCTGCTTAAAACCACATACTTTTTTTTTTTTTTGACATATTCCTTGCCTTATTCATTACTGTTACCTTTATCCAGGTATTGTCTCTCTACTAATAATATTTTATACTAGTTTTAAAGTAATAAACTATGTCTTAACCATTTTTATATAAATTATAATGTTCATCACAGAGCCATTACAGTGTGGACATATATTACAGTATTATAAATTTGGTAGTAGGAGTAGGGAACAATAAGAATACAGTAATGGTGATGATTAGAATAGCAAAGATCTTGTATATGAAGTATAAGACATGAAAAGTTACTGTTCTAGTGAGTGGATTGAATTTGGAGATTTGAATTGACATACATATACTACTAAGTATAAAATGGGGCTTCCCAGGTGGCACAGTGGTAAAGAATCCGTCTGTCAAGCAGGAGATTCATGTTTGATCCCTGGGTTAGGAAGATTCTCTGGAGGAGGAAAAAGGCAACCAATTCCAGTAGCATTGCCTTGCCTGGGAAGTTCCATGGACAGAGGAGCTTGGAAGGCTACAGACCATAGGGTTGCAAAGAGTTGGACACAACTAAACAGCAGCAGCAGCATGTATAAAGCAGATAACTAATGAAAACCTACTACATATAACAGGGAACTCTACTCAGTGCTCTGTGGTGACCTAATTGGGAAGAAAATTTTAGAAAGAGGGGATATATGTACACATGTAACTGATTCACTTTGCTATATAGCAGAAACTAATGCAACATTATAAAGCAACTAATATTTTTTAATGACTCTCCTATGTTGTTATAAGAAAGGCAATAAGCATGGGCATAGGATATGTAATACAGAATGAAGCAGGGCAAAGGCTAATAGACTTTTGCCAAGACAATGCACTGGTCATAGCAAACATCCTCTTCCAACAACACCAGGGGATACTCTACACATGAAAATCACCAGATGGTGGACATCGAAACCAGTTTGACTATATTCTTTGCAGCCAAAGATGGAGAAGCTCTATACAGTCAGCAAAAATGAGACCGGGAGCTAACTGGGGCTTGGATCATGAACTCCTGATTGCCAAATTCAGACTGAAATTGAAGAAAGTGGAGAAAACCACTAGACCATTCAGGTATGACCTAAGTCAAATCCCTTATGACTATACAGTGGAAGTGAGAAATAAATTTAAGGGACTAGATCTGATAGAGTGCCTGATGAACTATGGATGGAGACTCATGACATTGTACAGGAGACAGGAATCAAGACCATCCCACAAAAAAAGAAATGCAATAAAGCAAAATGGCTGTCTGAGGGGGCCTTACAAGTAGCTGTGAAAAGATGGGAAGTGAAAAGCAAAGAAGAAAAGGAAAGATATAAGCATCTGAATGCAGAGTTCCAAAGAATAGCAAGGACAGATAAGAAAGCCTTACTCAGCGATCAATGCAAAGAAATAGAGGAAAACAACAGAATGGGAAAGACTAGAGATCTCTTTAAGAAAATTAGAGATACCAAGGGAACATTTCATGCAAAGATGGGCTCAATAAAGGACAGAAATTGTATGGACCTAACAGAAGCAGGAGATATTAAGAGGTGGCAAGAATACACAAAAGATCTTCACAACCAAGATAATCATGATGATGTGATCACTCACCTAGAGCCAAGACCATCCAGGAATG
>NW_011485002.1:8976-9730 GCF_000754665.1 Bison bison bison | reverse complement strand
TTACTGCATTGGTAGACATATTTTTCACCACTGAGCCAACAGGGAAGCCCCAGCATTATAGTACAATTCCATATTTTGCACATGTGTGTAGAAAAGCTATTTCATAAATATATTTTCATCATAAGCCTTAAAGGATATGCACAAAAACTTTGGCAATTGTGATTACCCTTAGAGCTTGGAAATTCAGACTATTGAAATTGCTTTTCATTTTGATTTCTGTGTGTTTGACTCTTTTCTACAGTGAGATTTATTACTTGTAATTAAAATACGTATAATACAGAGTGAAGTAAGCCAGAAAGAAAAACACCAATACAGTATACTAACACATATATATGGAATTTAGAAAGACGGTAACAATAAACTCTGTATACGAGACAGCAAAAGAGACACTGATGTATAGAACAGTCTTTTGGACTCTGTGGGAGAGGGAGAGGGTGGGATGATTTGGGAGAATGGCACTGAAATATGTATAATATCATATATGAAACAAGTCACCAGACCAGGTTTGATGCATGATACTGGATGCTTGGGGATGGTGCAATGGGAAGACCCAGAGGGATGGTATGGGAAGGGAGGAGGGAGGAGGGTTCAGGATGGGGAACACGTGTATACCTGTGGCAGATTCATTTCAATATATGGCAAAATCAATACAATATTGTAAAGTTAAAAAATAAAATAAAATAAAAATAAAATAAAATATGTATAAATAATTATAAAAATTATAAAGCAATTGATTACCATTAAATTAAAATTA
>NW_011485002.1:6741-7125 GCF_000754665.1 Bison bison bison | reverse complement strand
CTACTGGAGTGAATTGCCACACTCTCCTCATTTACATATGTAATACTGTAGAAAGTTGAATTGTGTCTCCTTAATAGTTATGTCCGGAGAAGGCAATGGCACCCCACTCCAGTACACTTGCCTGGAAAATCCCATGGATGGAGGATCCTGGTGGGCTGCAGTCCATGGGGTCATTAAGAGTTGGACACGACTGAAGTGACTTAGCAGTAGTAGCAGTAGCAATAGTTATGTCGATCTTCCCAGGTGGCTCAGACGGTAAAGCGTCTGCCTACAATGCCTACCATGTGGGAGACCCAGGTTCAATCCCTGGGTCGAGAAGATCTCCTGGAGAAGGAAATGGCAACCCACTCCAGTATCCTTGCCTGGAAACCCCCATGGATGGTG
>NW_011485002.1:5726-6641 GCF_000754665.1 Bison bison bison | reverse complement strand
TGGTGTTGGAGAAGACTCTTGAGAGTTCCTTGGACTGCAAGGAGATCCAACCAGTCCATCCTAAAGGAGAGCAGTCCTTGGTGTTCATTGGAAGGACTGATGTTGAAGCTGCAACTCTAATAATTTGGCCACCTGATGCAAAGAGCTGATTCATTTGAAAAGACCCTGATGCTGGGAAAGATTGAGGGCAGGAGGAGAAGGGGACGACGGAGGATTAGATGGCTGGATGGCATCATCGACTCGATGTAGATCGGTTTGGGTGGACTCCAGGAGTTGGTGATGGACAGGGAGGCCTGGCGTGTTGCAGTTCATGGGGTCACATAGAGTTGGACACGAGCAAGCGAATGAACTGAAATGAACTAGGATATTTAAAGACAAATATATGTGTTCTGCATATCTACAGTGCTTAAGAAAGAAAATGGGTAAACTATATAGACTGAAGGAGTTGGCTTAGTATGGATATATCAGAAACTATATAGACTGAAGGAGTTGGCTTAGTATGGATATATCAGAACATGATTGGCTAAAGACAGGAAAATGATGTATTTAAATAGAAAGCATCAAATTTAAATTTGATTCATTGCCTAGCTTCATGGGAACACTCAATATTATACTAGCTTTGAGGATAGTTATTGATATTTGTACTATGCAAATTCTCAAATAAATATATTAATATAGAATATGTAGAAGTATCAACATTAATCATTAATAGTAAATAGCCATATATTTATTTTCATGCAGGTCTGCTAGACAATATCTAATAGAAGCCATCTTCCAAGATTCTATAAGAAAAGCTCCTAGTTTCTTTCTTATGAATCAGATTCTCGCAAAATACAAATGCACATTCAGTTCAGTTCAGTTCAGTTGCTCAGTCGTGTCTGACTCTTTGTGACTCCATGAATCACAGCACGCCAG
>NW_011485002.1:4587-5626 GCF_000754665.1 Bison bison bison | reverse complement strand
GATTTCAGCCAAGATATTCACTATATTCTGAATCTAAACACAGTATGAGGCAAACAAATTACTCTAATATCCTATAAAATAGAGTTGAAATTTTTTTCTGGTCTTCTATTACTTAGGGGGCAAGTGTATGCCTAGATAGAAGCCTTAAAAGAAAACGAAAAAAACAAAAAGATGAGAGTTGAAATCCTAGAATGGTTTTCCCTAAGAGAACTTGCCATTTGTGCATGGCAGAAGACTAAGAATCTAGGCCTGGCCCCTAGCAGAGGACCTTTAGTGGAGGACAGATACACCTGTATATGTGTTGGCCAATTGTTAGATACTTCATGGGCAAAACTGGAGACCTGAAGAAGTTCAAACACAGTCATTATCATTTATCCTGGAGACATCTGCTAAATACTAAACCTATGATGCAATACAAAAAAATTAAAAATATCTCTGAAAATGAAAGAGTAAAAGTCCCCACAAATTCTGAGGAGGCAAAAATTTGTTTGAATCACCTATAAAATCCCTGTAAGGTCACATCCATATATCAGGAAACAAACCAGAGGTAGATAGTAACTTACCAAACCTGCTATAGAGCCTCAACACAGCTCTGTTCCTGATTTGATTAAGGTGATAAGCTTCTCCTCTTATTTGTGCCTAACACATAAAATGTTAAACACTATCTGTTAAAAGATAATATTATCTTGACTCTACATGGCTCTTTTATATACAGTGAACAAAATCCAATTAAAAATCAATACAGCCAACTACAAGAATAGTTTCATATATATGTATAACTGAATTATTTTTCTGTACACCTGAAACAATCACAATATTGTTAACCAACTATACTCCAATATAAAATAAAAAGCTTAAAAATCTATAGAGACAACTACATGTGACTAATAATGCAGGATAAATAAAAAAGGCAACAGAAAAAAATTAGAGGTGATCCTGGCATTTGAGCTTAGCAGACAACTTCAAATATCATTGGGTATCTGATTATACTCTTGCTATAAAAATTATAATGCATAGATTCATATATATATATATATAT
>NW_011485002.1:1516-2195 GCF_000754665.1 Bison bison bison | reverse complement strand
CGCCAATAAGCCAGCTCTTCACATCAGGTGGCCAAAGTATTGGAGCTTCAGCTTCAGTATCAGTCCTTCCAATGAATATTCAGGGTTGATTTTCTTTAGGTTTGACTGGCTTGATCTCCCTACAATCCGAGGGATTCTCAAAAGATTTTTGCAGAACCACATTTTGTAAGCATCAATTCTTCGGGTAAATATGTTGGCTGGCATTGAATTAACCAACAAAATTTCAGTCAAAGTGGCTGAAATTCAGGAGACAGGGTAGAAAAAAGGAGCTGGCCATAAAGAAGGAGGCACAAACCTTTGCATTAAATATTCTTTTCAATTCCTTGAGAAAATTTTAACCTACACAGATACAGACAAGATTCTATTAGGCCTGGCAGAGATTAGTTACTGAAAGACTAGAAAGTTGGGCAAAAATTATAGAAGCCATACAGTGCAGAGGAGGTGTTTGGGTTTAAGCCTAGCCAGAGTGGAGAGATGTTGTTAGACATATTGGGCTTCCTTGAGACCTTGCTTGTGTCTCCATGGCTAGACATTAAAAAATCTCCTGCAATGCAGGAGACCTTGGTTGAATCCCTGAGTCAGGAAGATTCTCTGGAGAAGGGAACACCATCGCATTCCAGTATTCTTGCCTGGAGAATTCCATAGACAGAGGAGTCTGGTGGGCTACTATCCATGGGGT
>NW_011485002.1:1161-1416 GCF_000754665.1 Bison bison bison | reverse complement strand
TTAAGACATGACTGACTGAGTAACACTGAGATCCTAACAGCCATAACCCAGAAGTAAAGAACATACCCAGAATAATGCCTATACCAAGTATGTAAGAACAAAACTGAAATACAGGCTAGCAAATCTATAAAACAAGTTTTAGGATGGTTAAGGTGATCTTCTGAAAATATAACTGTATTCTGGGGCAAAATATGATAATCCAGAGAGGAATATTTACATAATCAGATCCTTCTCAACCTTTAAGGAACAATGTAC
>NW_011485002.1:545-1061 GCF_000754665.1 Bison bison bison | reverse complement strand
TGTTCCATGTTCAGTTCTAATTATTGCTTCCTGACCTGCATACAGGTTTCTCAAGAGGCAGGTCAGGTGGTCTGGTATTCCTATCTCTTTCAGAATTTTCCACACTTTATTGTGATCCACAGAGTCAAAGATTTGTCATAGTCAATAAAGCAGAAATAGATGTTTTTCTGGAACTCTCTTGCTTTTTCCATGATTCAGTGGATGTTGGCAATTTGGTATCTGGTTCCTCTGTCTTTTCTAAAACCAGCTTGAACATCAGGAAGTTCACGGTTCACGTATTGCTGAAGCCTGGCTTGGAGAATTTTGAGCATTACTCTACTAGCATGTGAGATGAGTGCAATCGTGTGATATTTTGAGCATTCCTTTGCATTGCCTTTCTTTGGGATTGGAATGAAAACTCCCTTTTCCAGTCCTGTGGCCACTGCTGAGTTTTCCACATTTGTTGGCATATTAAGTGCAGCACTTTCACAGCATCATCTTCCAGGATTTGAAATAGCTCAACTGGAATTCCATCAC
>NW_011485002.1:0-445 GCF_000754665.1 Bison bison bison | reverse complement strand
GAATGAAATGTTCCCTTGGTATCTCTAATTTTCTTGAAGAGATCTCTAGTCTTTCCCATTCTGTTGTTTTCCTCTATTTATTTTCATTTATTACTGAGGAAGGCTTGCTTATCTCTCCTTGCTATTCTTTGGTACTCTGCATTCGTATGCTTATATTTCTTTTCTCCTTTGCTTTTCACTTCTCTTCTTTTCGCAGCTATTTTTAAGGCCTCTCCAGACAGCCATCTTCTTTTTTGCATTTATTTTTTGGGGGGATGGTCTTGACCCCTGTCTCCTGTACAATGTCACGAACCTCTGTCCATAGTTCATTAGGCACTCTATCTATCAGATCTAGTCCCTTAAATTTATTTCTCACTTCCACTGTATAATCATAAGGAATTTGGTTAGTCATAACTGAATGGTCTAGTGGTTTCCACTACTTCTTCAGTTTAAGTCTGAATTTGGC
>NW_011485001.1:14170-14986 GCF_000754665.1 Bison bison bison | reverse complement strand
TGAGACAAGACAGGCATTTAATGCATAACTCACTTTTTATTATTAAAAATGTTTTGTGGAGGACTTACACAAATCATGAATATACCCTCAAATCTCTGTGATCTTTCATCTCCTACCAGAAGCAGGTCCAGATTTGGAAGACCTGAAGCTTACCAAATTTGTGTGACTCTCTTTAAGTAAAGCAACTTGAATCACAAATGTAAAATTCGGTACAAAATTCAGCTTTTATTTAGAAAGGAAAATAAATCACAGAAATCACAAATTTGGAAGGCTGACAAATACCACAGACATCATAAAATCCAGAAAAGTAGCACAATATTTTTATTAAGCAACTGTCTGACATATTCTTTAATCACTTGTGCATATGACAATTTTATAGTATTCTCTATGGAGAGACTTGGAAGATAATTTTTCTTTCCTCTATCATTATTGGTTGGAATTTGTTTCATATCATTTTTAGTTTAAAAATCCTTTTTTTCCCTCCCAGCTTCACAACTCTTTGTTGGTAGTTCATCTAATTACGGATTGTTTCTATTGTCAAATTTAGGAAAATCTTTCTTGCTCTCTTTGAATTTGTATGTGAGATTTGAAAAAATTTTCCAAAGACTAACCTTCTGACTAGGTGCACTATAGCCCTGATTGTTTTCCACTACTGCCCACTTTTGGTACAAACTGCTATAGGATGTGTGCCCAGACAACATGACTTCTGTACCATTATGTCATGGCTTCACGTGAGTCAGCCTAGTGGATGGTACAGACGTTCCACAAGTCATTCCTACAGCGATGCTTAGGGATAATGTAACTCGTCATGGAAGT
>NW_011485001.1:13615-14070 GCF_000754665.1 Bison bison bison | reverse complement strand
TTCCCCATATATGTGTATCTTCACATCGCTCCTTTCTCGCAAAAAAGATAACATGATATGAACCTTTTCTACACCTTGCTTTTTTTCCACTTAAAAATAGGTCCTGGAAATCACTTTATAGTATCTTCTCATTTGTTTAACAGCTCTGTGACTCCTTCGTGTGGATGCACCATTGTTTGTTCAACCAATCCTCTATCGAGGAACATTTGGGCTGTTGCCAGTCTTTGCTTTTACAAATTGTTCTGCATCAAATAGCTCTGTGTATATGCATTTTCATATTTTTTGCCAGTGTATCTATGGGTTAGATTCCTAGGATTGGTATTGTCAGGTCAAAAGGTAAACACACACATATTTTTGTTAAATATTGCCACATTTCTGTCCATCAGTTCAGTTCAGTTCAGTTCAATCGCTCAGTCGTGTCCGACTCTTTGCAACCCCATGAATCGCAGCACGCC
>NW_011485001.1:9408-11007 GCF_000754665.1 Bison bison bison | reverse complement strand
ATGTGTTAATAAAGCGTGAAGAAGGAAGAAAAACTACTCATGATTTTATCACTCAGACATAACCATAGGTAATATTATGGTGCATTTTATTCCAGAATGTTTTGGATACATAGCCAACCTGCACATGCATGCATGGAATCCAATTGATTTGTATACCACTTCTTTGACTAACTATATTTCGACCATCTCCGCATATCATGAGATTAAATGTGATTTTTAGCAGCAATGTACTATTCTTATGTATGGAGGTACCACAATCTAATCTTCTGTTGTTGAGAGTATAAGATCTTTTCACATTTTAATTTGTTTATCTAATAGATTCCTTAGACTAGATTCCTAGAAGTCACCTTTGACTGTGTCAAAGGTCATGAGCATTTTTAGGGCTCATAAATAAATAGGTACTCTTATCATTCCCATTATACAGATGAGGAAAATAGGAACAGAGACATTTAACAACTTGCCACAGGTCACACAGCAAGTAAAAGGTAGAGCCAGAATTCAAATTGAAGTAGTCTGACACCAAAGCAACCACTGCATTGTGGAAGGGTATTGACTTTGTGTTATAGTGGCTACAGGGATTTTTACCCTCTGTCATTTGTGTCTTAAATTTTGCTGGTGATATTTTTATATGGAGATTTTAAATACATATCTGTGGGCAAATTTATTAATATTTTTGCTTTATGTTTCTTTTTTTCATGTTTATAAAATCTATAATATCTCTATCCTATGAGCTGGTAAATATTTACCCATTTTGATGGACTATTTGATAGCTTTCTTTTAAAACTTGACTCTTTAACTAATGGGAATATTCTTGAATGGAAGAGGTGAGGCAAAAAAGTTTTCATTTGTTAGTAGTTATTTGATATTCTGCCACTGTTATCAAATCCTGAGTGTAGAATAGAGATGGTAATGATCTCTATTCCATAGGATCATTGCTAGATAAAGTGAAAAAAAAATTTAAACATGCACACACACAAAGTTAAAAAATTAAACAAACACCCAACAGGAATTAATTCTCTTTCTCCAAATCAGTCTGCCCTACTCAGAAAAGGTTTCTATGGCAATCATATATTTACATGCCTCTCTTCTGTACTTGCTTCCTTGTCTAGAGAAAAGAAGGGTCCTTATCTAGTTTTGCAGTCTTGAGAATTTTCTGATTTTTCCTTGAAACATTTTATGAGCAGTTTGAAACAATTTGAATAAAGTTGACTTCTTTGAAAGAGTTATGTGCTTCATAAAGAGCCAGTACTTTTGCTACTTTGTCTGGGGGATGATATTTAAAACATTGATTCATTTATGATGATGAATTCACCTATTGAATTAAAGAAATCTGTGTGTTCCAATTTGTTACCCTAATTATTTTGGTGGAAAAAAAGATTGACTTTGTATTTATCTGTTTCTTCCATTTTGTGAGTATTATACTGTGGAGTGACCATAATTCCAGTGGGTATGTCACTTGAATAATCACAAACACGATGGTCTAAATAATGGTGGCATCCTCAATACTTCCCTCTACTTCAACACATCACTACGTTCTGTTGGTTCCACTGCCACAATATAACCTCTATCCATCTATTTTTCTCCCACTGTTCCTACCCT
>NW_011485001.1:8212-9308 GCF_000754665.1 Bison bison bison | reverse complement strand
TGCAATTGTGCGGTAGTTTGAGCATTCTTTGCCATTGCCTTTCTTTGGGAAACTCAAAATTGATCTAACCTAAGTCAACTTCCTTTAGCTCACTCCCCAAAATGTGTGAGGCCATTCCAATGCCACCTGACACAAGGGGAAAGGGGGGTGACAAGAAAGTCAGAGGAGAAAAGAGCAGTAGGCTTAACCAGCTGTCATGAAAAATCTTACTTTTGCGAATTTAACAAAACATATGGCCTTGTGAACACATTGTAATGACCCTGTGCACACACACCTCTTCTCCATCCTGTCAATCTCTGGGTCCCTAGAACTCATACAAGGCATGTCAAATTGTTTTTGTTGTTGTTGTTGTTTTAATTTTTCGGCCGCACCACATGATATGTGGGATCTTAGTTACCTGACCAGGGATCGAAACCATGCATGCTGCAATGGGCGTGTAGCATCTTAACCAGTGGACCTCCAGGGAAATCTTTTTGAATGAATGCTTTCAACTTCTGACCTAATATGTTTCATGGACCAAGATTTAAAGAAATTAAAAGCTTTCTTCTATCAGTGATTTTCTATTAATATCTTGAAGACCTTGGGCATTTTATTAGGGATAAATGTTAGCCTCATGCTTCAGGGTGGAGACTAGGGTTCAGTAATCAAGCACACAGGGTGTACAATTCAAAGAGGCACTAGATGTCTCACTCTCATCCCACTAGTCCCAGTCTGGTCGCAGGCTTCACCTCTTCTAGAAGGCTCCTTGGGGTAGTGAAAATATTTAGTTAATATTGAAAATAGAGTGTGAGTCCTTACCATGTAGCCAAATGGCAACCTTTTTACTGAGAGAACCTATAGGAACATAGTGTTCTTTGTACCGTAAGGGACAACATTCTGGATATGAGTACTGGAAATGTATATAGCACACAGAAGACTAACACCATTCGTGGCTAAGACTCCAGGCCCAGGCATCAGCCCAAAGGCAGAATGAAGAGCGCATTTAATCCTCTCACCACAAAGGCATGAATGAGCTTCTCAGCCTGAGTTCAGAGCTCTCCTAGATGGATGGGGAAAGTGCTGTACCCTCCTCTCCAACATGGTAGAAAAGGCGTGA
>NW_011485001.1:4796-6086 GCF_000754665.1 Bison bison bison | reverse complement strand
GAACGTTTCAAAGGTCTTTAAAAGAATCAGTGAACAGTGTGTTAAGCAAAGACAAGCACTTGGGCGCGTCACCAGTGTCTTGTTCTGCAAGCTCTATTAACTGAGTCATGTAGGCCCAGGCTGGGAAACCTGATTTTGAAACCATGAAGATGTCAGAGGTTTGGGCTGCTTATTGGCAGTGACGGGGAGGCTTCCACAACACAATTAGCATCATTTTTAAAGAATAAGCCCTTGGTCTGCAACCTTGAGGGGCAGCATCTTTTCACATGATGCTGTTTGAGCTTCCACTGACCAGTTCAGATGCCTTTCTGACTGAGAATGACATTTTACCTCAAAAAGTGCTGCCAATTGCCAGGCCAGGGAGGGAGTACTCTCCGTGTTTGAGTGGAAAGGGTTTTCCTGCTGGAATAGAGAAGAAATAGATGCCAGGCAGGCAGAGGGTCCTCCTCCATCACCCAAGCCCTATCTCAGTGGAGAGTGGTCTCCTGCATTGAGGTCCTCAACCCAGAATCTGAGAGTCATCCTTGACACCTGTGTCTTCCTGGTTTCCTGCAGTCAATCCACCACTCAGCTCTGGAGAGTCTGTCCTCTAAATAACTTTCCCCTAGTCCAACTTCCTTCCTCCTCTCTGCCGAGCCATCATTGTCTCCTCTCCTCGGGACAAGAGTCTGGTTTCCCAGTTGGCTCCATTAATCACTTTTAATCTGTTCTCCATTTAGTGGCTCCGGGGACCTCTTAATGCATATCTGATTTGTCTCTTTCTCTTTGCTTAAAACCTTACAGTCTTTCTATGATCTTTGGGCTACATCTTCAAATCCTCAACACCACCGCCATGGTCTCTTTTGTGTCTGACAGCCTCACGGTGGGCCATCTCCCCCTTTACTGTCTGCTGTCCAGTCCCACAAGCTGCCTTGGGATTCGTCAGAAGATGTGTCTTCCTTTCTGCTTCTGGGCCTGCCTTCTCACATGACTCTTTTGCATGAATACCCCTTCTGCTCTTTTTTATCTAGTTATCGCTCATCGAGCCTTAGAAGTGTTACTCGAATGTCACTTTGTCTAGGAAGCCTGTGTGATCCTCCTCCGAGATGAGGTTCATCTTGGCTGCTGTTGGGTCTCCTGGCAGCGAGTGCTGGTGCGTCATAGCACTAATCACCAGGGTAGCTATGTCATTAATTGGGCTATTAATTGTGTAATGACAGTCTCCCTCTATAGAGCATTGGCTGGGAAGACAGAGGACACGTTGTCTTGCTTGCTTGGTCAGCCTGGCACCAAGAACAGGACCAGTGAGTG
>NW_011485001.1:3377-4696 GCF_000754665.1 Bison bison bison | reverse complement strand
TACAGGAGACCCAGGTTTGATCCCTGGGTTGGGAAGATCCCCTGGAGAAAGAAATGGCAACCCACTACAGTATTCTTGCCTGGAGAATCCCATGGACAGAGGAGCCTGGTGGGTTATTGTCCATGGGGTTGCAGAGTCAGACACAACTGAATGACTAAGACTTTCACTTTCTTTTATCAAGGAGAATCCTCCTTCCAGTCTGGTGAGTTGGAGTCTTACATAACAAGATAACTGTGGGAGTGACCTTTGGCATATTCCATAGGTTGGAAGCAAGTCATACGTACTACCCATGCTCAGAGCAAGCAAAGTAGGCAAAGACATGAATACCAGGAATTGGAAGAAGCATTGGAGGTTACCTTGGAGTTTGTCTGCCACACCCTTGTCGTTGCATTGCCATTGGCCCAGGGACTCCTTCAGAGAAGGCTGTCTCTTCTGGCCCCACATCAGCATTAGTGAGATTTTCAGCCATCTTGTCCTGAGACATTGCCTCTTCACATTCTAAGACTTCCACCAGGATGTGCGGTCACGGTGGGTCCAGTACCTTAGGCCCACCTAGGTCTAGCTCCTCTGGGTTGGTGACTGCATTGTGCTACCAGCTCTGCCCCTCTGGAACACATTAACCCCGGTGAAGTCAGTAGCCTTCCACACAAGGTGATTGGGAGGTGTATGCGGGGAGCCCAGGTTCACATATATGCATATGTATATCTGTGCCTGCTGCTAGTTAAAGCAGTCCTGGGCTCAGGGGCTACTGAGATCTTGTACTTGGGTGTGGTCCAACTGGAAGAGTTCTAAGAAGCTGAGGATTGAGGGGAAGCCTTGATTTCAACTTATGGAGGAACGCGGAGCTAATAAAAAGCCAGAGAAAATAGTCTAGAAGGCTGCCAAACTGGGGCCCCAAGGCCAGCAGAGATGGGGTGCAGAGCCTGATGTGGAGTACTGTGTGGGAAGCAATGGGTGATGTCATAATACACGAAGGACCTGCAGGATGATGGCCCTGTTGCTCAGATATGATGAGTGAATCTTTTAAACATTTAATTTTACATTTTCATGTCAAGTATCTTGACTAAATGAATTGCCTTTAGACACACAGTGTATGTAGGAATCTGATGTTCTGTACAATCTAAGCTTGGGTTCAGGTCAGATTGTGTTCTTGACTCGACAAGAAATGTAGAATAAAATAGCACTAAAAGCAAATGATCTTGTTTTCTGGAACAAGTGCCTCTTTGAAGGGCCATCCGGCCGTCATTCTGTTCAGGCAAAGATTGTTCAACTTGTTCTCTCTTGATAGATCATCTCGCGGAGTCACTGGGTTAAACATT
>NW_011485001.1:0-1213 GCF_000754665.1 Bison bison bison | reverse complement strand
ACCAGCTGAGCCACAAGGAAAGCCCATTAAAGACACAGAGCTATTGGAATATGAGAGAAACTTACAACTACAAGGAACCAGAGTTCTCTCCCTCGGTAATTTTTCCAAGAATGTGGATTTATGACATTTTTGGGTGGATCAAGATCCCTTGACTAAGAAACACACATACAGAAACTGACTTCACTGAACAACTCACACCATTGTGTAGATCCAGGCTTGTATGAGCCGCCTTGGGTCCACGTCAGCTGGATCGGACCCCCCTCACCCTGAGTCCCCCCGAAATTGTGGACCAGGCCGGTTTGAAAAATCTGTCAGCCATTAGTCCCTTGCAGAATCATCTGACTGTGAGGAAAGGAAGAAACTTGTCAGTACCCCATTTATTTATTTTGGAAGGAGGTAACAGAGCACCCATGTGTGTGTCTGGGTTGGAGTTCATTGGTTTTGAGGGGGAAACCTTTCCTGTGGGGGAAGAGCCCCATTCCTCCTCTTTTCAGAAATGTGGGGGCCTCTCCTGTGACAGAGTCAGTTTCCTAGCTTTGCCTCTAATGGAGTGAGCAGATTGCAGGAAGAATGCGATGCTGCTCAGTAAATTTAATGACTTTATGAAGATAAATGTTTCCCTTCTGAGGCTCCTTCTTGTCAGAATACATTTAATACCACCATTCCTTTGAGAACTAAATTCCTGTAGCACTTTGCAGCATATTAACATGTTTTTCTCACCACATGAAATTGCACTTCAAGCAAGAAATAATAATGTTTCTGCCTCCCCTTGTACATTTTTATTACTGCCAATGAATAGGAGTAAATTAACTATTATGGCTAACATTATTCACGGGGACAAATTCCTAACTCATTTTACAGAGAATAATAAATAACAGAATGAATAAGATGCCTTTAATTTCACATGTGAATTATCAAAGATTCCTCAGACTAGTGGAAGAGAGGCCGTCTTGTTTATACACAAAATATCAGTATCCAGCCAGTGCTGAGCATCACGATGTGTGTCACCTAAGAGTCACCTTCTTGTGGCTACACACATAACCAGGCCGCCCCAGGTTCCTGAGCTGGGGAAGCCAAATTCCTAGTCATCGCTCATCCTCAGCTACCTAACGCACACTCTAATTGTACACTCAAACAACTATATTTAGCTTTTACAAAATCGAGTTCCCATGTCTATCCAGGCATTTATCACTTCATTCCATAGGCAACATAA
>NW_011485000.1:12699-15419 GCF_000754665.1 Bison bison bison | reverse complement strand
GTAGTGCAAAATACATCTTTACTTATTGGGATGCTATTGTTGCTCTCTCAGTGGTTGTGGCTTTGAGGGCACACACCGCCAGGCCTCTGCACCCTCTGTTGGCAGCTTTCCAAATGCTGACTTTCTTAGGGGGCACATGGTGAGTTCCTTAGGGCGGTGGTTCTCAGAGACCCTTTCTTTGGTCTGTGAGATCAAAACTATTTGCTTACTGATGCTGAGATGTTATTTGTCTTTTTCGCTGTGTTGGCATTTGCAATGATAGTGCAAAAGCAGTTGGGGATAAGGTTGACTGTCCCTTCGCCCAAATCAAAGCAGTGACAATAAGCTCTACTAGTAGTTATGGTGTTCTTCATTGCTGTCACTTTTGGTAACAAAACAAAACAGAATCCAGTTTCAATTAAGAATGTCCTTGACAAAGCAGTAAAAATTATTAATTGTGTTAAATACTGACCTTTGAGTATATGTCTTCTTAATACTCTGTGTGATAAAATGGGAAGCGTGCAGAAAGCACTCTGGCTGTATACTGAGGCATGATGGTTATCTTGAGAAAAATTATGTGTATGGTGGGTTGATTTGTGAACTGAACTAGCCACTTATCTTCCTGGAAAATAATTTTGACTGGGAAAAACTCCTAACAGACAAGCTCTGGTTGTTAGACTCAGGTATTTGGCAGTCATTTTCCTGTAAACAATTGAAGGAAACCTGCCACTTCAAGAAAAACAACAGATACCGTTTGTTGTCAATGATAAAATTTTAGGTTTCAAGCAAAAGTAAAATTTTGTAAAACTTGTATCCACCATTTTGAGCATGAAAGCTTCCTAGTTCTTAAATTTCTGGTGAGCTGATGGTGAGATCACTGGTAAGATTAACAAATGTGACTTTTTGAAATTATATAATGAAATATGTAAACATTGGGAACATCTGCACAGTTCAGTGAGCCAATATATTGAAATTATGGATACATGATGTTACAAAATCATGTGTGGGTCCATTCAAAGTGCTACACAGATGAATTTTAATGTAACAGCATGAAAAGTTCATTGTTGTGGTTTCAGATTTCACATTCTAACTAATCTTTAAGAAAATATCTTATAGACTTTTAGTGTGATATCAAAGAAGAGTACTTATAATTACCTGAAAAGGCCATTAAAACATTCCTTTCTTTTCCAACTACCTATCTGCATGAGGTAACAGACTGAATGCAGATGCAGATGTGTGAGAATCCAGCTGTCTTCTAAGTCAGAAATTTGCAAAAATGTAAAGCAATGCCATTCAATATTTTCTTTTCCCTTGGAAAATATAGTTATCTTTTCATAAAGATAGGTTCTTTATGATAACTCGTAATGGGTTTTAATGTATTATTTAATGAATTGTTCAATAAATATTAAAATTTCTCAGGTTTAAGCTTGAATTCAGTCAATATCAATCATTATAAGGCACATAAAATTTTCTTGTGACCTCAATAATCTTTAAGGTTGCAAAAGGATCCCAAGACCAGAGTTTGAGAACTGGTGATATAAGGCTTGGATATGCCAAGTTAGTTCATGGACCAACAGAATCTGGATCACCTGGGATCTTGTTGGAAATGCAGAGTTCCATCCCAGACTCACTGCATGAGAACTGGCATTTTAACATGCCCAGATGATCCATGGGGGTACATGTACTCTTTTAGAAGACCCTGGAGGGCCTCCCTAAGATATAGGTCTCTGATTGTGGAGGTCTGTCTCAGCCTCTTTTTCCTCCCTCTCCATCAGCTACCATCATTGGGTGCCTTCCCCAAGCCTTTCACTACTGAGGGTCCCTTGGTCTAGCGGGCAGCCCTCTTGAGTGGGATGAGGTACCATTGCTTAAGTCCAGGTACCTTCTTCTTCAGTGTCTCCTTGGCCTGCAGGAAATGTACTCATTCTTGTCTTGCCAGCCTATGCCATGCAAGCACACTGCCAACCTTCTTCACCAGCCTTCTAGGGTGGGCTGTTCAGCATCCACCTTGATCCACCTGTTCTACACCTCCAGGCTAGAAGCAGGCTCCAGTTTCCATGCTCACATAAATCTCCAAACTCCCAACATCCTCTCATCTTTAGAATGTGGAGCTACTTATTACTTCTCTGTCCTCAACTTTAGGTTCAAAGTCCCATCCGACATTCCCTGATTTATAAAAGAACAAACACAAGCCTGTAAAACTATTATCATGACTATTTCAACCCCAAATGAATCAAAGCTAACTCTTTTGGGGGTAGATTTTTCAATTTATCCTGGCTCACAAAGAATAAAATGGGATTAGCCTGACTGCTTGGGTCTGATGGGGTCATGTCAGTGGGCAGCAGAGAGAATTCAGAAAGGTCAGAACATGTCTGGTTAAGGGGAATTGAAGGCAGAGATAAGTGAGAAGATCAGCAGAGAGCCACAAGCTGCTATAAATGGATTGATGTCTTCTGACACAGAAAAATGACAATCCGAGAGAAATCAGACAAATGCAGATGAAATTGCTGAGCCGTGGCTGGTCATTCTGAGGAACTGTAGGCAAGAAGAGAGCTCAAAGACTGGAAAAGGGGAAGATGTCTGAATTTCTCCAGAGTTCCCACCTCAGACTGGAAACTGAGTTTGCTCAGAACTCTAGAATGAATGATTAAATTGAGTGGCTTACGGGTACTTACGCAGGGAAGAGGGGTTGGCCAGCAAACAACCCTGAGTCAGTAACTCAAGCCTGAGTCACTAACTCA
>NW_011485000.1:11955-12559 GCF_000754665.1 Bison bison bison | reverse complement strand
TCCAGTAATCAGTAATAATAATAATTATAGTAATGATGATAGTAACAGTAGCTGTTGCTTACTGAGTTTTTACTCTGTGTTAGGTGGTGCTAAAAATGCTTTATTTGTATTAACCTATTGAGCCCTCACAATTACTCCAGGAGATGGGAGCTATTATTATGGCTGGGTGTACAGATGTGGAAAGTGAGGATCAGAGCCATTAAATCATTTGTCTAAGGCCACACAGTAAGTGACGGGCTGGCACCCAAACTCAGAGGCCGGCTTCTCAGCAAGCAACCTCCATCCTGTTGACAATGTGTGTAGATGTTGGAGGATAGATTTCAGGAATAAAACTTCTGGCTTCAGGAAGTAGTATTTTATTTTTTGTGCACTAGGTCACTGTTTGGGGGCATATGATTTAAAAGGTATTGGGATATGAGTGGGGTGTGAGTGCCACCTCAGGCCCAACCCCTGGAACCTAATGCTCAGGCACTGTAATTGGTCCCTATCTGCTCAGCACAGGCTTTCCTTGGGCAGATATGCCAAGGTGGTAGGAAAAACCAGAGCTGTGGAGTCAGGACAAGCAGGTATGTATGAGGATGTAGTCAGTATCCTCCCAGAAGCT
>NW_011485000.1:7991-10561 GCF_000754665.1 Bison bison bison | reverse complement strand
CTGGTCTGGGAACTAGATCCCATATGCTGCAACGAAGAGTTCACATGCTGCAGATAAGACCCGGTGCAGCCAAATAAATAAATGAATTTTTTTTTAAAAGAAGCTCTGTCTTGTTTATTTTAAAACTTTTTTTTCTTGGACATGATTTTTGAGTAGTGTGCCAAGATGATTATTGATATATGTCTTGGTTTTCATCACCCTCGCTGATTTGTGTTTCCTCTTAGTGGCCTTAATGAGCTTACTTATGAATGTTAATTGTAACTTTAAGAAGGCAGCAGCATGCACAAGCAGCAAAATGCTAGACCAGGATACGATAATATTATACATCCTTGCCAAGCTCTGTTATTTAATATCCCTTTGCCTTATGAGATCAATTTCTGCTCTGGTGTAGAGATTTCTGTAAAAGGTCAGTTCTGATATTGGAAGGGAACATTTAATCAAAAATAGTATGTGAAAAGATAATACAGAGATTATATCAAATAAGAACCTTTATTCCCTCTGACATAAACCAACCATTACCAAAAATATTGAAATGTGAATCTATTGTGTGCTGTCATATTTAGAGGATTAATATTAGCTATAAAGTAGCTATTATCCAGAATATTATAATGCAAAACCATAGTGTTTATTTAGGGAATTAATATTATACAAGGAAAAAATAACTTGTTTTTTTATATTATCAAAGTTAGCAAACGCTCTTGTTTCATTCAAGGCAAAGCACCATTTAGTTTTTATTCACGCTGTTGCTAAAATGTCACTGAATTTTTAAATACATCTCATTTAGGTTCAGCTGCATTATGTTTTCTTTTAGCAGAAAAGGAGAGTCACAAGCACAGAAAACATTTCATTTTTAAATGCAAAATCCTCAAGTGCTGTTAATGTAAAAAGCATGCCGAAATTATTTGTATATGTCCACTTTCCAACAATTTATTAGGAAACATGTATATTCTCCCCACCCGGTACTGTCCTCAGCTTCTGCCCCCTCTTAGTCTCCCATCAGTTTCCATCACTGGGTGCAGTATAATCAGAGCCTTGAAACTACAGTGGAGCCTTGAAACTACTACTTGAAGCTACTACAGAATCTTGCAATTAGGCCTGTGGAGGGACATGTGGGTGGGTCCAGAGGCTGCCAGTTCTGCAAGTTGCACAGTGAAATCAACTAAGGATAGGGTCAGGCATTAAGTGACCCCAGCACAATCCCAATGCCTGGAAGATTGTGTGTGCTCAGTCGTGTCCGACTGTTTGCTACCCCATGGGTTGTCACCCGTCAGGCTCCTGAAGATGCTGAATCAATCTTGATGGAATACCTCCACTGCTGCCTCCTGCCACTGTGAGTCCCAGATTTGGGCTGGAGGAGTGAATAGAGGCAGGCACTATGCCATGTAAATGAGGACTCCTAGGGTAATTTACCTCAGGACTCCAAATATTGCACCTGGAATCATCTTCCCAGTTTACATTGTGCTTTCACATCCATCATCTGATTTTAGATAATAGTATACTCCAAACTACCCTCCACAGAACCTTTGGGTTAAATTTTTTTTTTAATTGGCTGCACCTCTCGGCTTGTGAGATCTTAGTTCCTTGACCCGTGTCCTGGGCAGTGAAACTGGGCCACCACTGGACTACAGGGGAATCCCCATAACTTTTCTTAATACGAATCTAAACTTAGTACTCTCTTGCTTGAAATCTTTGGGAGCTGACTGGCTGACCTCAGGATAAAATGCAAACTTTGCAGAGCATGCTCAGTTCTTCTGGACATAATCTCTGCTCCCCCAGTGGTTGTCACCAGCTTTCTCTTCTCCTTCCTCCTTAGACATACAGAACTCTCCAGACATATAGAAACTCCTGTTAGTTCCACATGTACACATGCATTCTGTCTTCTGTTCCTGCTGTTCCCTCTAGAATATACCCTCATCGATTTGTGCCATACCATCCATCCACCCAGCTGAACACCAAGAATTGATGGGGCTATGGTATTGGAGGTAGAGGTATGACGGTGCAGGGAGAGGAGATGTGTTTAGAACACCTATACACAAGCTATGAGGATGGCATGGGAATGGTCAGACTTAGGACCAATCTGGAAGTTGGTAGTTAAAGCAGAAGTAGTTCCTTAAGGCCAAGGGAATTTTTTTGAGCAGAACTCCTTCTTCATACCGAAGGCTGGAAATCCCAGCCAGGAAGGCAGGTTGCGATGAGGGGGCATGCATTTCTTAGTTTGGGTTCTCTCAGAAGCAGACTGTGAGACAGAATTTGAATACAACTAGTTTGTGTGGTAGGTGATCCCGGGAAACACTGGTGTGGAAATACTAAGTGAGACAGTGAAGGAAAAGAAGCCAGTAGAAGGAGTATTACTGAGCGGCATACTAATCAAAGCACCTGAGAAACAAGCTGAGCACCGAAGAATTGATGCTTTTGAACTGTGGTGTTGGAGAAGACTCTTGAGAGTCCCTTGGACTGCAAGGAGATCCAACCAGTCCATCCTAAAGGAGACCAGTTCTGGGTGTTCATTGGAAGGACTGATGCTGAAGCTGAAACTCCAATACTTTGGCCACCTCATGTGAAGAGCTGAC
>NW_011485000.1:7055-7473 GCF_000754665.1 Bison bison bison | reverse complement strand
TTGGTGATGGACAGGGAGGCCTGGCGTGCTGCGATTCATAGGGTCACAAAGAGTTGGACACGACTGAGCAACTGAACTGAACTGAGAAACAACGCGACAAAATGTAGAATATTCTTCCTATTCTACCAGTGAGGTAAAGGAGCTGAGAATTTATGTACGCACTTCCATCAGCCATGGGTGGAGGGCTGTTTCTGGGTATGTGGTGGGGAGAAGGGCATTAGCTACCTACACAGAGGTAAAGCTCTGATTCCATCTGCTGCACACTATTTGTCAAGGGTGGTCAGAGATGAGACAGGTGGAAAGAAGGGGACATCAATCTCAAAGACAGCAGTCCCAAGAAAGTTCATGCAAATGATCAGGAGCCACAAGGGTGGTTCTTTGTGGAAGATCACAGCCAAGGAATGAAGGGAATAACTGT
>NW_011485000.1:4530-6729 GCF_000754665.1 Bison bison bison | reverse complement strand
TCGGGTGAAGTGGGAGCTGAGGACTTCAGATTTTTAAAAGTGAGGACCTGAAACTTAAAAGGAGTGAATGTAATTCAAATACATACTTTTCACTTCAACTCTTCAAACCAATCATCCTAATTAGACTTCTTAAACAAAGCATCAACTAGATATGAACTTTCTCCTGAAGTAAAGGTCAACCTTTTATTGTCAGAGGAGATACGAGGATAGAACTAACCAGTCACAGCTCTACATAAAAGGCAGACCTGCTGAAGCAATCCTTGCACTGGCTCTTGCTGAGAATAACTGTTTCTGGTGCAAGTGTGAAGTGTCACAAAGAGAAGATAACAGGGTTGTCACAGCATCTTGGGGATGGCTGCCACTTTCACCAGGATGTCTAATGTCTCTTTCCTCAAGGGATCATGATAATGGTATTATTTCCAGTGAACACTATTTAATAGAAAGCATTTTGTGAAGGTTTTGCAAAATAGAAAGGCTTGACTTGCTGGTGCAGCTGGTACACTGGGATTTTCCAAGTGTGGCGCAATAGTGCTGCAAAGAAAACCAGTGAATGAACTAAGGAGGGAGAGTGGTGCCTGTGATAACAGAGAGGAGGCATGACCACAGTTTGATTAGAGTCAAGTAAGATCAAAATACCATCGTGGGTTTATCTGGGAAGCCCCTAATTCCGAGAATAAGAAGAATGTAACTAGTATTTTACCAATAATGTCTTTAAATAGAATTTCCCCCACTTTCTCATCCCACTTTCCTCTCCCATCTTATGGAAGAGACTTTTATCCCTCACTATCTATTTGCCCATTATTTCCCCATCATTTACTAGTTCCCCCTTTCATTTCTGACCGGTAAATTACCATGGACATTTGGCTTATTTTCAAACAGGCAAAAGAAGGTACTGGATTTTGCCAAATGATGATGCACTGCAACTCACTGCAATCAAAAGTCAGAAGTCCAGGCATCTATTGCTGGGTTGTAAGAGGTAAGAGGACCCAGACAACATGCCTTTATTTCACTGAATATCAGTCTGCTCAGTTCTTTAGCACAGCCTTTCCATTCCCCAGAGCACAGAGAAATCATCTGTGTTGATTTACACTGATCTCCTTAGTTCCCAGTCTTCCCTGGTGGCTCAGATGGTAAAGAGTATGCCTGCAATGCAGGAGACCTGGGTTCAATCCCTGGGTCAGGAAGATCCCCTGGAGAAGGGGATGGAAACCCACTCCAGTATTCTTTCCTGGGAAATCCCATGGACAGAGGAGTCTGGTGGGCCCTAATCCAAAGAGTTGGACATGACTGAGTGAGTAACACACTCATCTTAGTTACCATCCACCAATTCTAGGTTATTTTGAGTCCTTCTCTCCTCTACTCAGCTGGGTACCTATAGGAGCGTCAGGGTTTAGCAGACCCACTTAGAGCCTCTCCTCCTGGCCCCTCCATAAATCTGTGGAAGGAACCCATGGCATCCCTTTGTATCTGTTAGCTTAGTCATTGCCTCATAAGACCACAGACAAGTCCTTCTCGTTTTCATTTTCCTCACATTAAATAATGTATCTTTACTCTAAAGGTGTTCATCCCTTACCCATTGTTTGTTTCTGGGGCTTCTCTCTGAAGTTACATCAACTGCTCTGAGATTCTCTTATTAATCTATTTGGCCAAGAAGTATACTGAGTAGCTTGGGAGAAAACGATCACTATGGACACGTGTATATTTCGTGCATGTCCTGTTCTGTCCTGCTGCACTCTCTGGAGGTTGACCTTGGTGGAGTTTACAGTTACTAAAGCAAACTCTGTGAGGTCTTGTCACTTGACCTGACCTCTGCCTTCCTCTCCAGCCTGATCCGCTGCCACACATTTTTTTTTGACTCTGTCTTCTCCAGCTTACTGAACTATCTTCAGTGTCCTGAATTTGCCATAGTCTCTGTTTCAGTTCTATTGCAGCCAATTGAACCCATCTGTATATTTAAGGTAATGCTAGTTGTTTAAAAGATGCTAGGAAGAACATTTGTCCACTACTGTCTTAGTTTGGGTTCCCTTGAAAGCAGATCCTGAAAACAGCCTTGGGTACAGGTAGCTTATTTGGGAGATAGTTGCAGGAAGCACCAAGAACCAATGACATGGGCGTTATTGAGCTGGTTATCTCTGTCAGCCACTGTGCTCAACGCCTTTGGGGACTTTTTGAGGAACTGTGCAGAATACACCTCAGAAA
>NW_011485000.1:3123-3365 GCF_000754665.1 Bison bison bison | reverse complement strand
ACCTCAGAAATGTCTTCCCAGTGTTGAACGCTGGAGCATTTATCCACCCTTGTTCCCTCCTGGTTGAGGGCTTTCTCTGGAACAGTAACAGCGTCTTCCTATTCGAACTGTGCTTCTGGACTGCCCTGGAAGAAACAGCCTTAGGAAAAGCTTTAGATAAACAAATGGGACCCAATTAAACTTAAAAGCTTCTGCACAACAAAGGAAACTATTAGCAAGGTGAAAAGGCAGCCTTCAGAATG
>NW_011485000.1:0-904 GCF_000754665.1 Bison bison bison | reverse complement strand
GGCACTGAAAAATCCTGCATTAAAGAAACCTGTTCAGCTTTGTAGCATATTTCTTAAATTTGGTCATGGAATTTGTTTTTTGTTTGATTTTTTTTACAAAAATATGTTTATCTAATGAGATAATCAAAGGTTCCATATACTTTGGGAAACACATCTATCATAGCCTCCTACCCCATTCATAACATCCTTGCCAGACATATGGCCATCCAGGCTTTGCTTGATGGCTACCTTGGCAAATTCAAAGAGAGTATTAAATAAATAGACCTTGGTATTGGGGTGAGCAGCACAGTGATTCTCATTACTTGGAAGATTGAAATACTGTCTCCCTCCAAAGCAAGGATGTGCAGGCTTACAGTCCCACATAATAAAGATAATAGTTCTCTCCAGACAGTTATGAAAGATTCAGGTTCATCAAGCTCAAGGCTCCTCTCCCATAACACAATTACCTTGTGTACAGGTGTCACTGGGCCCTGTTAGTATTGCCCTGTGAGAACTGGGTCTGGGGAACCAGCACAAAAATTGTTGGTACTCTAGCTACTACTACAGCTATGAGTAATAAACTTTCCCTTATCTCTGACCTAGGAGTCTTGTGTCTTCTCCCAGCATCCATGAAACTGTGGCAGGATAAGTTGTTAGCTTGCAAAGAGGGTAAAATCTAAGAGCCTGCATAGATCTTGACACTGGTCACAATCCTTGTTTCCTGCTGAAGTTGCTGAGGAGAACCTGCTGGCAGCCATCTTGTCACCACAAGACGTGACCTTGTCTGCCTTGGGATGAAATCAACACAGAGGAGAAAGTAAAGTACAGAAACTGGGGCAGAGGATGGCAGAACCATTGTTACAGCTGCCACTTATCACCTAATGTGTATTAGGAGACATTAGAATCTGTTTGTACTTTTGGCATT
>NW_011484999.1:30500-31376 GCF_000754665.1 Bison bison bison | reverse complement strand
GAGGAAGACGTGGCAACCCACTCCTGTTTTCTTGCCTGGGAAATCCTGTGGACAGAGGAGCCCGGTGGGCTACAGTCCATGGGGTTGCAAAGAGTTGGACATGACTTAGTGACTGAGCAAACACACAGAGAGAAGGGGAATGAGGGATTAAGAACACAGAGACGTTTTGGAAGAGGTAAGTCTACATAATCAAAATCAATCAAAACTTTTCACAGAGAGCTTTTTCAAGAAGCATCTCATTCCAAGGCTGAATCAAAGAAAAAAAACATCTAGAATACTTTTTGTGGCAGAGTGTAAGACAATTCTCAAAGAATGATGAGAATAAGTCAAAAGGAAGCTACCTATTTTTTCTAAAATATATTACAAAAGTGGTAAATATTTTTTTTATTGAACTATAGTTGGTTTACAATACTGTGGTAGTTTCAAGTATATAGAAGTGATTAAGTTATATATAGTTTTCTATTATAGTCTATTATAAAATATTGAATATATTTCTGCATTTTATACAGTATATTTTTCTTGTTTATTTTATATATAGTGGTGTGTATCTGTTAATTTGTTACTTGGGAAGCAAAGAGATCAAACCAGTCAATCTTAAAGGAAGTCAACCCCTGAATATTCATTGGAAAGACTGATGCTGAAGCTGAAGCTTCAATACTTTGGCCACCTAATGCAAACAACTGACTCATTGGAAAAGACCCTGATGCTGGGAAAGATGAAGGCAGAAGGAGAAGAGGGCAACAGAGGATAGGACAGTTGGATGGCATCACCGATTCACTGGACATGGACTTGGGCAAACTCTAGGAGATGGTGGGAGACAGAGAAGCCTGGCTTGCTTCAGTCCATGGGGTCACAAAGAGTCTACCATGGCTTGGT
>NW_011484999.1:27022-27492 GCF_000754665.1 Bison bison bison | reverse complement strand
AAAAAAAAAAAAAAAACACAATTACAACAGTGATGCAGTGATGCAGATTGCTCCCTCTGGGCCCAGCCCAGCACTTATATTTCCTCTTAGAGCAGCACTGGGCAAACGTTTTCTGTAAAGGATCAGAGAGTAAATAGTTTAGGCTTCATGGGTCCTCTGGCTTTTGTTGCTACAACTCAACTCTGCCCCTGCAGTGCAAAAGCAGCCATAGACAGTACAGAAACAAAAATGGCAGGGCTATATGCTAACAAAACTGCATTTATAAAACAGGCAGCAGGCTCCAGCTTGCTGACCCCTGTACTGATGTACCTAAGGCAGATTCACATACTGTGAAAATGTTAGTGATGGCATGAAATACCATGGGTTTTCCTCACAGCTTTCTCTCAGGCTCCTCATCTTTTCTTAACTTATCCTATTGTGCCTTTTCAATTTTTTTCTTTCTTAATCTTAAAAAAAAAAAAAAAAAACTT
>NW_011484999.1:25912-26755 GCF_000754665.1 Bison bison bison | reverse complement strand
TTCTTGCTTTTCTATTCTTGTAAATGTCATGTCCCCTCTCCAAAACTAAATCATAACAGAGCACTTCAGAATGCACAGGGAGGGACATGCAAGTAGGCGATCTACAGAAAGGAATTTGCTTTCCTTCCCCTAGCTTGATCAAAAAGGTTGCTCTTGTCTATAGACTGCATATTGAATAAATTATCCCCTTCCTTATCAGAGTTAAATATTGATAGAGTCTCTTTACAAAATAGAAGACACCTTTATGTGCAACTTATTTTTATTGAGGCCCACAGCTTAACTTTCTTAATAATTAAAATGCTGCCAATATGTATATTTTGCAGTTGGCGAAGTTTTTTTTTTTTCACACACGTAACAACTTTGTGTGGTAGACAAGGTTAGTATCATTGTTCTTTAAAAGATTAGAAAATTGAGGCCTGCAGACATTCAGAAATCTGCCCAGCCTCTAAAATTAGAACCTATCCTGTCTTTAGCCCTTTCTGCTATTATATAGAGCACTGCAAAGCTCACTCTAGGGACTAAAGATAAGCTCAACAGAAATTTAAAAGTTTAGAACCTTTCATTCTCCAGAACCATGATGAAATCGGGAGTCAGAAGAGAAAATGTCAAAGACCAAGCCTGGGAAGAGTTGAAGACACAAAGTCTAATTGTTGTTCCTTATTTGCAAAAACATAACTTGCCTTCTGTCATTCATGGCAACAGCTCCAGAGTTTTGCTCATGAAAAGTATTCCCCTTAGAAAAGAACAGGATACTGTGCTCATGAGAATCCCAATCCTTATTCCCCAAAGCAAAGAATTAATACAAAAGAGAAACTGAGTTAAAAACCGAAAAAGAACCAAATA
>NW_011484999.1:24266-25812 GCF_000754665.1 Bison bison bison | reverse complement strand
AACCAAATAGTTACTGCTGTTGTGATGGTAATATTCCAAATGCTACTAAAAAGTTGAAGACAAAAGAGATACCACTGTAGTTCAGCTAAGAAAAAATAAGTTTGGAGGAAAATATTTTATAATTTGCTTCAATAATGCAGTGACACTCTTCAAAGATCATAGGGATTCAACTGTTTTCTTCCCAAAAATGTTTATAAAATAAGTAAGTCAGGAAGGTATTCAAGAATTTAGTTTCTATACATCTACTAGGACCTAAAGAGATTCAAGCCAGTAAATCACAGATTTGCAATTCATTAATAAACTCTCAAACTGTGTTCATTAAAGGAATAGTGTTCATTACAGAAAGGTGATCTTTATTCAACTATTTTCCATTTAAAGAATTTAATTCAAAATGCTATATAAAAGGCTATCCTTCCATCATCCAGAAAATGTATTATTATTGTAGATCTCATTAACTAAGCATAACAAGTATCCTGAGCCAACAGTCTACTTTGTTCACTATTCATATCAATCAAAGATTGGAAACTATCAATTAGCAGACATTTTGACAATGAGATGTGCACATTCATTCTCTCAATAGGTCAGATCATTACTCTCATGTTTTTCTTCAGCTTTCTTACCAAATTTTCTTTATGCATTTATTGCACTTGTGTTGGGTTCTTATTCAGACAACCTGGATTTCAGTCTAGTGCAAACATTGCTCTTTGCTTCGTTGGTAACATACTATTTTTCTTGACTTGATAATTTGCTTAGGACTAAAATGCATGGATTCCAGCTGGGAATTTTGGTACAATGGTTTATTTTCCCCAACACGAACTTGCATTGGATCAAGATTTTTAAAGAAAGAAGTATCATAAAAGCCATAAGAGGTCAAAAATTACTTCCATTCAATTTTAGATAGGTCTCTTACCTTTTAGCTGCAATAAAGGCATTTTAAAACGAAAGACAAAAAAGTGGACTGTCATAAAGAAATACTGTGAATTTTATCTAGTAAAAAAAAAGTTTCTCAAAATAACCTTTATGAGCCACATCACCTAAAAAGTATATTTCATTCAAATACTTGAGTGTCTTATGATTTACAAATGCTTTTATCTACATTTTCTCATTTGACTCTTGCAGTAACCCTGTACTGCCAGATTCTTTTACCAAGTAAGAAACTGAGGTTCAAAATGGTAAAAACTATCTCTGACAGAATAACAAAATTAGCAAAGCCCTGAGCTGAAATTGGAAGGTGGAAGATCCATTTAGCTTGAGTTGTGTGGTTAAATTGAACATGAAAAAGGTCAGGCATATTAAAGCTGCCTGAAAAGCAAGAGCAGCAAGCAGGTTAATTCTGATGTGCTAACTTTGATTGAATCGTGGTAGCTCTCCAGACCTGGGGTCCACAAGCTGTGGCCTAAAGGCTGGCCACCAGGTTCTCTCAATGTTTTATTTTATTGGAATGCAGTCGTGGCCATTTGTTTATAAAGTGTCTATGTCTGCATTTGTGCTACAAAATGCACTATGATGGTAGAGACGAGGAGTTCCAACAGGTACTGTGCTGTCC
>NW_011484999.1:19157-24039 GCF_000754665.1 Bison bison bison | reverse complement strand
TTTCTTGCCTGGAAAATTCCATGGACAGAGGAGCCTGGTGAGCTACAGTCCAGGGGGTCACCAAGAATCACACACGACTGAGATTTTCATACTGTTTTCCACAGTGGCTGCATCATTTTACATTCCCAAACAGTAATCCACAAGGGTAAGGAAAGGGTTTCCTTTTCACTCCTTTGAAATACTCACTTTTTAAAAATATTTGATGTAGTTCAATTTATCTATTTTTAATTTTGTTGTTTGTGTTTTTGGTGTTTTCACTTAACATTTTAACCCCAATGCCTATTTCACAAGAGACACTTGATAAATATTTATTTAATTGAAGATATAGAAAGATTGATAGAGCCATAGATATGGATATAAGTGATTCCCATTATTTGCATTAGTTATGAGCTGTAAAGTCCCCATAAGTAATAAGTTACTAAATACTCTTAGCATTCTCTTAAGGGAAATCCAGGGTTAGGGTCTTACAAGCCTCTGTTTACACCATTTTCATAAATCAATCAATTCATAACCTTGATTTATGTGTTTTTCTGTTCAAAGACAATTTATTTAATATATATTATTGACTCATTAACATTGGACTTATGGCCAAGAGCATTATAACGCATGTCTGAATGATATGTATCTAATACACATATTTTCTCCATAAGGCACCATCACAGCTTTCTCATATTTAGAAGCACTAACCTGTACTTCAGTTCTATGCATGGGGGCAATTTTGAGAAGCAAAACCACCAAAAAAAAAAAAGATAAAAATTACCCAAAAAGTCACTAAATAGACTATGAAAAGAACACATTTATACTTTGAGAGTTGAAACAAGAACACAGTATCACCTTGCTTGATCTCAGCAGGGAAAATGTGTGTAGCATGACTTGAATTTTCTCACTACTTTTTACATGTCCCCAAGTGATCAGAAAAGCACTGCAGGTATTGATTTGGGAGTTACAAATAAATTTCATCAAGAGGGAAAATTTACAAATATAGAATCCATGGATAATGAAACTCCACTATATTTACATAGATATATCAGCAAAGACATAGTCACAGACATAGATATCAACATAATCATACACAAACATAATATATGAATAAGCTATAGCCATTTCACAGATACAAATACTAACATATACAGACACAGATTTCAATACACATGCACATATATCTACTTATCAAATTGACAAAGATTGATAATATTGGATGAAATGATTAATTAACAACTGCTTTCATGCAATCTTAATTTGAATACAAATTACTACCAACATTAGAAAGGGTATGTGGAAATAGCTATCAAAAATTTAAAAGTGCAGATCCTTCATCAAAAAATCCACTTTTAGAAATATATCCTATGATATAAGTGTTGTTGCTGTTCAGTCGCTCAGTCATGTCTGACTCTTTGCAACCCCATGGATTGCAACATGCCAGGCTTCCCTGTCCTTCACCATCTCCTAGAGCTTGCTCATACTCATGTCCATTGAGTTATCTTTGATCTGGCACTGTTTGCAGTCATGAAAAATTAAAAATATTCCAAATGACCCTTGAGGAGAGCTGGTTAAATATAGTCCATCTACACAATGGAACATTATGCAGTTGTTAAAAATAATGATCTGCATGTGGCAATGTGGAATGATGCTTGTAATATGTGTGAAAGAGAAAAAGAACTGCATTATAGTGTGTAAAGTGTGGAGTAACTTGCTGAATCCAAAATATATGTTTATACATCATTCATTTAGTGTAAACATTTTATTTTATTTATGCATACAAAGTACCTGAAGTAATGTCAACTTGATAGTCTCTGAGTTGTGGGCTGGCTTTTTGCTCTTGGATCCTTCTTCCACATCTCTCTGTCCTTCTCTGCGTTACAAGGAACTACATATCTTTGTATCCCTTTTCCTCTGTTTCCAAAATATGTTCAACATTGGAAGAATTGTTGCAAGATGATGTGGTGGATGGAGGGGAGAAGCCAGGGTCTTCCCTCCCCTTACTGTCTGCTTTGGGCCATGTACCAGCAGTAGCTCCTCTGATCCACCTCTGAAGTCTGGTGAGGCTTTTCCTTGTGGCTCCATTTCCCACCAGGCTGGCCTATTATAGTTCTGGCTTCCAGCATCAGCATCTCATTTTTAATATCAATGCCCCCTCTCTTTATCCTGTCAGCCTCAGTTTGGCAGCACTTTCTGCTTCTGCTAAGGTCTAGATTGCCTTATGCTCCCTCTTTAGATGCCCAGTTCATCACTGGCCCTCTAAGTAAGTCTTTGTATGAAATTGTATCTATTTAAAATACTTAGAGTGGTTTCTCTTTTCTAACTGGAACATGATTGACACAGGTGATTGGATGAGGAGGAGGAAAAATACTTTCAATGTTGTTTGTTTGACAAAATGACACAATACCAGGGGGAAATGGGTCATTTAAAATTTTTCCCTCCAAAGAATGAAAATCTGAGGAAACTTCATGTTCTAGTGTGATCACAGTGTAATAAAAGGAATTCCCTTCCAATCATAAACATTATGCAACAAATGACTACTGTAATCCATGATCCTTCACCACCCTAAATAATAAACTTCCCTTAACATTCATCACTGTTTCAATTCAAACCAGAAACAAATCAGACCTTCCACTCTTTGGTCCTGTTTTCTGAGGCACCATGTTTTCATGTGACATGTTGTTCTGTCTCCCAATTTGGTTGATGTGCTGACCTTTGGGGAAAGACCTACCCAGCTATCCCTGGAGGGTCACCTCAGATTGGCCAGAATTAAAATGATGGATGATGTCCAATGTGGGTCAAGGTAGGAGAATACCTGGACTTAAATACTTTCATCTGGCATCTTGTAAGATTTTCCTTAGTCATGGCTATACTATAGATTCTTAGAGAGCAAGGATTATTTCTTTTCTTTCGTAAACTCAATTTATAGCACACTATCTTGGACTTAACCAGGTGTTCCAAAAGATACTCTCCTCGTGTGCTCTGTATTTCACTAAGATACCATTCCACTCTTGATCAGGAAAGGGATCACATTTTTCCTCTGCTACCTTTAGGGCTTAAATAAGCATCATCAAAATGAAAATGGACTGGAATGGGGATACTATCCTCAGTCTTAGATACTCTTCATCACATCCTGAAATATTGAAATATCACTTGATTTCCAGGTTCAGCTTATATTCTACTTACTTCATGAAATATTGCTGATTATCTTGGCCAAAACTGATCTTTCTATCTTCAATCTAAATTATTTTCATAGAACTTATCATTCATTATCTACTTTAAATAATTTATACACTTCTCTTCCTTACTGAATTATAGGATATTCCTGACACTTAATAAAGACAGGAAGCAGATCTAATACATTATGAGACCTTCCAAGTACAAGTACACTATTTGCTAATATAATTTACTTGCTAGATGAAAAATGAAAGAATAAATGACCAAAAGAGGCATAGATTAGTCCAGACAAAAAGAGTTCAAAACCTGAAAGATAAAAGATCTGTTATGTTTAATTCAAACTTGCGCAACATTTTTAATAAGTAAAATATTTAATCATTTTGGTAGCACGTTTTTCATAATTGCATGAATTTTCACATCTTTATAATGCTGTTAACTTTTTGAAAATATTTTTAGTATCATTATGAAAATGTCACAAAGTGAAAATTGTTATTGCCTCCCACACCTATAATTTCTAAACATGGTTAAAATTATAATAACAGGAGTTTCACTGAGTTTGGATTATAGTTTGTAACAATTAAAACATAATTTCTATAATAAAATGCATTTTATATCTGGAGTTAAATATTTTACAAGCATTCTTCTGTGATTTTATAGCAATGATGAAAATTTTAATATATTTGTTGTCATTTATAAACACTTTATCTGATTAACCATTAATCAACATGAGTCATTAGCCTGGGAATAAAGAGTACATCACAGACATCACTTATCTAACTCTAACCTGGTATTTCTTAAGATTTCTCATGTTATTGTTCTAGGCAAGATGAAGGAACACAGGCTGGATGAAAATACAGTTAAGTTGAATTTATAATGTTTGGACAACCAGATCCAAGAGGTATCAATTTCTGGAATGGTCACCATGGAGAGAGATCTCTAGTGGTTTGTCCAATCAACTCTGTTTTATCAGTGTGCTTGATGAATACATTGACAGAATGCATATTGGTTTATAGATTAATTCTAAACCGTTGATACAATAAGAAAAACAATTCCTGGTTCAAAAGTTTTTAGAAGAATAGAATTAGTAGTGTGCATGGTATGTAGTGATCCCATGGTAAAGGAAATGGCAAACCACTCCAGTATTCTTGCCTGGAGAATCCCATGGATAGAGGAGCCCACCAGGTTCCACAAGGTCACAAAGAGTCAAACACGACTGAGCAACTTCACTTTCACTTTCATGGTATGTAGTAAGCATTCATTAATGGTACTATAATTATTGTTGTCGTGCCAAAAATAAATCTAAACAAACAAACAAAAAAAGGTAGTTAGAGCTCAGTTCAATGGAGGTGATATACGCTGGCCTGATCACATCTGGAAAATTTTGCCCCATCATACACATCACATGTCTGAAGGAATCCTGAAGAATATCCAGAGAAAATCTAGATATATCCATTTATATAAAGAACTTTTGAGGAAAATGGGTATTTTTGTCTTGAGAGGAAAGCCTAAAGAAACATGATAGCTGTCTCCAAATATTTTGAAGTACTATGTTGTGGAGGAAGTAGTATTTTTAGCCACTGACTCCAAGAGGCAGAAGAAAGACCAATACTTGGAAGTTTTAGGAAATTTAATTTTGTTATGATCTGAGGACCTCTCAATGATGACATCTGTTCACCAGTGAAGCAGGCTGCTTCAACACACACCATGCTCCTTTCTTTTAAATATC
>NW_011484999.1:16995-19057 GCF_000754665.1 Bison bison bison | reverse complement strand
TGGGGAGGCATTTTTAGATGTGTTTTATTACTTAAACTGCTTATTAACCCTGTAAGTATGTATCATCATTCTTTTCCCCATTTTCAGATGACAGACTATGTTTGACTTGTCCCCAAATCACACTGAAAAATAAGCATCATAACGTTCATATTTTCAGAGTTCCTAATCTGTGCTTATTTCAGACTATAAATGTGACTGAGTGATTTATAAGCTGGATGTGAATCTGTTAAAGAAGACATCTACAGTCTTAAGAATCATGAATTAATCATCAATATATTTAAGTTTTCAGGCCACATCCAGTATGATTCCACTCCAGTCTATGAGCAGTTCTCCCTTTATGTCTACTATGCATAGAGCATGGAACATTTATTATTTCCTTTGATTTGTACAGCAGCCCTCTGAGGCAATAGAGCAGGTATTATTGATGCTTTATGTGTAAAGAAACCAAAATTGTGAGAAGCTAAATGATTTAACCAAGATCACAGAGCTCACTAATGACAAAGAGAGGGAGAAACTAGAACTTTTGACTGTACATACTGTGCTTTCCACTATACCACTTACCATAAAATTAGTTAAAGATTCAAGACTTTTATGATGGACTAGGATGTGTGGGTAACAGATCGTCGTTGCACAAAACTAATGAGGAACCAACACTTTAACCTAAAATTATTTTTGTCAATAAATTCTTTATATGCAATACACTTGACAAAATTTCAATGTTGTAGAACTGCAAGGTAATTTTTCAATTAAATAGAAAGCTACATAAATGTTTCTTTAAATTTTATTAGATGACACAATGGATCTGATTAACATATTCAGTATTTCACAACTCTTAGAGTCAGGAAAAGCTTCCTAATTTATGACCCAAATTCCTGCTGCTCCAGTTTCCATCACATTCCCTCATGGCCTGCCCTCTGTGGAAAAAGAAACAAACAAAAAAGCTTCTTGTATATTTCCTTTCATCTCTATAATCATCACTAAATTATTGAAAGAAGCCTTCACTATGCTAAATCTTGCTTTCATATTCTGACCTTGTCACCTATTCTGCTTAGATCTCTCTTTATAAAAATAATATCTTTATTTGCTTCATTCTTTCACTACCTAAAACACAAGGTCATTTGGACCAAATGTTTAATTACGTGCTTTCTTTTCCCAAGTAACTTATTTTCCCAAATAACTTCAGCTCCCCCGTATGATTGTAAATATTTGAGTAAGGGGTAGAGATTTTTAGAGTTCAGGTAAGAACCTTTGCTCTAACTGAAAGCTAGAGTCACGCTTTACTTCCTAGAGTCTCAACTCAAGATGCCCAAAATAAACAAAGAGTGAAGAACTATATTGCATTATTATGATTGTGTAACAAATCACTCCAGAGCATGGTGGGGTAAGACCCCATGTATTATCCTTAAAATTGTATGGATCAGAAATTTGGATGGAGAAGAAGAGGGAGAAGATGTTTTTGCTCTATCGTGTGGAGCTGGAAGACATGGAATTTGGGGACTGGTATCATCTGAAGGCTCACTCAATCAAAGGTCTGCCTTTGATGCTGTTGGTTGGGAGCCTCAAGTGGTCTCTCCATCTACATGGCTAGTTTATGCTTTCTTACAGCATGGAGGCTGAGAACCAAAGATAAACTTCCCAAGAGTGAGAAAGGGCCAGATATACTGTAAAACCTTCTGACCCAGTCTTCAAAGTCCCACAGTATTACTTTTCAGTTCAGTTCACTTCAGTCGCTTAGTTGTGTCCGACTCTTCATGACCCCATGGACTGCAGCAAGCCAGGCCTCCCTGTCCATCACCAACTCCCGGAGTTTACTCAAACTCATGTCCACTGAGTCAGTGATGCCATCCCACCATCACATCTTCTGTCATCCCCTTCTCCTCCCACCTTCAATCTTTCCCAGCATCAGGGTCTTTTCAAATGAGTCAGTTCTTGGCATCAAGTGGCCAAAGTATTGGAGTTTCAGCTTCAGCATCAGCCCTTCCAATGAATATTCAGGACTGATTTCCTTTAGGGTGGACTGGTCAGATCCCCTTGCAGTCCAAGGGACTCTCGAGTCTTCTCC
>NW_011484999.1:13760-16895 GCF_000754665.1 Bison bison bison | reverse complement strand
AATACAGTTCAAAAGCATCAATTCTTCAGTACTCAGCTTCCTTTATATTTCAACTCTCACATCCACACATGACTACTGGAAAAACCATAGCTTTGACTGGATGGACCTTTGTTGGCAAAGTACTGTCTCTACTTTTTAATATGTTGTCTAGGTTGGTCATAGCTTTTCTTCCAAGGAGCAAGCATATTCTATTAACTGGAGCAGTTACCAGCCCCAGATTCATGGGGAAGAAATATCTGTTTCCACCTCTTCAGGTGGAATGTTGGTCCCATCGTAAGAGAGCATATGGGAAGTATGTCTTCATACCTGCAGCTATACATGGAAAGTATCATCTGCCACAGTGAACGCTCTGGCCATAACATTTTGTACCCCACTCACATGCAATATACATTCATATATTGCCAAAAGTTGTCCCATGACAATATTAGAGCCAAGTTCAAGGTCCAGAATCTCACTGTCTAGATCAGGACCAGGTGTGGATGAGATGCTTCAGGTATGGTTCATTAAGTACAGATCCTCTAGTACTGTTTCTCTCAGTTTAAGAAACTATAAGCCCAAACTAATATATCTGCCCCCCTCCGTACACCCAATATGCATTAAGTGGACAAGTTTAGGAGAGTTACTACAGGCCCATCAGGTCAAAAAGAGGAGAAATTGGAGGCACACTGCAGTCACAGGTCCATAGCAATTCTGAAATCCAGCCAAGCACATGTTGCTAGTTCCTCAATTAGGTCTTGGTCCTACTGCCTGGGGATGATTCTTGGTGCATGCATGTGTGCTAAGTCGCTTCAGTCATGTCAGATGCTTTGTGACCCTATGGACTATAGCCCACCAGACTTCTCTGTCCATGGGATTCTCCAGGCAAGAAAACTGGGATGGGTTGACATATTCTAGTCCAGGTGATCTTCCCAATCCAGGGATTGGCCCTGCATCTCTTATGTCTCCTGCACTGGTGGACAGGTAATTTTTGGTTTGTTTTTTTACCTCTAGCACCACCTGGGAAGCCCAGTGATTCTTGGTTCTGCCCTCTAAAGTCTTGGTTTCACCTTCTCAGCCCCCAAGTCATCCTTCCTTCTCTATATAAAAAGGTACCCTGGGTTTGCAGTTTGTAGTTTTTGCATCTTGTTTCCTACCTGTAGATATTTGGAGATCAAATGGTCTTTTCATTTAGTGCTTTCTCTGTCCCTTTCAGTCCAAAGTGATATAATTTTTTTTTAATTGTACATTTCTTGTCAATCAATTTATAATCTTCCCAACAAAACCATACTCAGCAAATCTCTTCAAGATAAGCCCTCTCTACTTTGGTGAAGAACAATGCCCTAAAGATTGTTAGACACTTCACTGTTACTCTTCCTGTGTGAACTCCATGAATGCAAGAGGCCCCTCTCCACTTTTGTTCGGTCTTGTAGTCAGATGCCCACCAATCAGAGTCTTAAATATATTGTAGACACTAAATAAATAATTTTGTGGAAAAAAAAGATTGTGAGACTCTTAGTCCTATTATTTAACAGAGAGAGAGAGAATGGTTCTCAAAGGTCCCACCTCAGATCTTTCTGAGCTCTTAACAAAGTGTCTTATAGTCTCATTTTGGATATAGTCTGCTCTGAAATCTTTTCTTAATTTAAGAATCTTAGAGTGAGAGCCTTTTTTTCAAACTTAATAATTACTAGCTCTTTCATATTTATAGTAGTTCCTTTAGTTAATCTGTTACATTTTACTGTAAGTATCAAAAAGAAGTCAAGTAGTGCATTCAATAGTATGTCTGAAAAACTCTTTAGCTATATCATCCAATTCATTAGCTGCATTTTTGACTTTCCATGTTATCATAGGTGATGGCACAAAGTTTGCTACCACTACATAACAAGGATCACTGTTAGAAGAAAGGAACCTCTTTCCTCTAACTTTGAGCATGTTTTCTTCACTTTGCCTTAAGGTCTCACTAGCAGGGTTCCCCAGGGCCTTAATAGTCTTCTCAAGGTTCTTGAAACTTCTGCATATCTTCTTGTTCCAATCCACTGCCATATTTTAGGGTTTTGTTGTGTCAGCATCTCACTGCCAGGTACCAAACCCTGTTGCAATTATCTACTGGTATAATACGAATTATTCCAAAACTTAGTGGTGTGAAACAATCACTGATTGTGCCACAGTGTCTGTATATAAAGACTTTTGTCAGGGCTCTAAAGGGCATTTCTTCCTCAGGGTTTCTCAGGCAGCTGCAGTTAGATACTTGTTAGGGTTGCCTTCACCTGAAGGTTCAGCCAGAACTGGAAGGCCTAATTCTAAGATGGCTCACTCACTCCCAGGGCTAGCAATGTTGAAGGGGACCCCAGTTTTTCTCCACATGGGTCTGTCCATGGGCCTGCTTGGCTGTTATCACAGTATGGCAGCTGGCTTTCCCAGGAGCAAGGGGTCCAAGTGGCCAAATCAGAAGGTGCATTGTCTTTTACTACTTAATCTTGTAGTCAATGCTATGGTTTTCCCAGTAGTCATGTATGAATGTGAGAGTTGAAATATAAAGAAGGCTAAGTGCCGAGGAATTGATGCTTTTGACCTGTGGTGTTTGAGAAGACTCTTGAGAGTCCCTTGAAATGCAAGGAGATCAAACCAGTCAATCCTAAAGGAAATTAGTCTTGAATATTCATTGGAAGGGCTGATGCTGAAACTGAAACTCCAATACTTCGGCCACCTGATGTGAAGAATTGACTCACTGGAAAAAAACATGATGCTGGGAAAGACTGAAGGCAGGAGAAGGGGATGACAGAGGATGAGATGGTTGGATGGCATCACTGACTCAATGACATGAGTTTGAGCAAACTCTAGGAGACAGTGAAGGACAGGGAAGCCTGGGATGCTGCAGTCCATGGTGTCACAGAATCAGGCATGATTTAGCGACTGAACAACAACCTTGAAACTAGCACCATCATTTCCATTGTGGTCCTGATTCAGTGTGGGAGGAGATTACATAAGGATCCAAATACCAGGAGGTACGGATCACTGGCAATCCACTTGGAGGTTGTCTACCACAAATTGAAAGTGACTCCAATTTAAATAAATAAATTAAGAAAAAAAAAAAGGGAGGAGACATATATATACACCTATGACTGATTCATGTTGCTATATGGCAGAAACCAATAT
>NW_011484999.1:11096-13660 GCF_000754665.1 Bison bison bison | reverse complement strand
ATTATCCTCCAATTAAAAATAAATAAGTTAAAAAAAATATGATCCTCTGCACCCTCCAATATACTAAGACATGTTTGGATTCTTTGCATCATTCAATATGCTGACTCTCTCCCATCTCTCCTTCCCTTGGGCCCTCTTTCCTGAGTCATATTTCCCTGTCTTCTCAAATCTGTTCTAACATCTGATCTTACAACTAATATTAATGTGTCGCCAGAATTGAGAATCATTGTTCTAAATCAGTGCTTCTCAAACATAAATCATTCAAGTGTCTTGTGAAAATGGTAGATTCTGAATCAGGAGGTCTGGGGATTCAGCTAAAATTTTACATTTCTAAAAGGTTCCCAGTTGATATGGATGTTGCTTGTCACAGACCACATACTTTCTTGCAGGACTGTAGATTGGTGGTTCACTACCTTGGTTGCATCTTTAAATCACCTCAGGGGTTTTAAAAAATACTCATGTCTTGGAGTCCCATCTGCAGATCTCCAGAAATCCTGATTTAACTGTTTGGAAGTTAAGGCCAAGCATCAGGCTTTCTTATATCTCCCCATATGATTGCAGTTTGGAAGCAAGGTTGAAAATCACTACACCAGTCTAAAACTAGATCATGCATTTGAGGAGAAGCTGACGAATACTAGTTAATAAGAGTTCCCAGAAACCAAGAACTGACTATGGTGGCATGTCCTAAAAGAGGAAAAACCTCCACCCAGGAAGACTCAGGTCCCCTGAGATGAGTTCTTCTCATGTTCCCAGGGAAACAGTAGAGCTGATTCATTGGGATATGTTATACTAGCCATTCCTCTAGTCAGCATTCATTGATGACGACTTTGCCTGGTCAGCATTCTGCACATTGCCAGGGGACTTCAACAAGACTGCTTTCGTTCTAAGGCTTGGCCTTGCTGTTTTTGTTTTAGTTACTAAGTTGTGTCCGACTCTTTGCAAACCCATGGGCTGTAGCCCACCAGGCTACTCTGTCCATGGTTTCCAGGCAAGAATACAGGGCGATTTTCCTACTCTAGGTAATCTTCCTGACCCAGGGATTGAACCTGGGTTTCCTACATTGACAAGGGGATTCTTTACCACTGAGCCACCAGGAAAGACTTTACGTGGTCCCTCCCTAACCCTAATCACCCTGAGTGGAAACACCCTCCCATATACCAAATATAATGTAAGAACATCTAAGACCAAGAGAAAGGAATAAGACTCAGAACATTTTCTGCAATGGAAAGGGTCAAACTTAGTAAGTACAAGATTTCCTGAAAAGGTTACTTCCTATGTACTGGTACTATGCTATGCTAATTTTTTTATATGTATCATCTCATTCATTCCTCACCAAAATACTGTAGGATGTGGGTTATCCTATTTTACTGACAAGGAAACTGAAATTCAGGTAGGTTACTAATAGGACTACAGTGGTAAAATCGTCATTTCTATCTGATTTCAGAATCTAGTTTCTCAACCTCTGCTATAATGTGTCTGACCAATATTTAAGTGAATATTTGTTTGGCAGCTCTAAGTAAAGATAGATGAATTTTATATTCAACATGAAAACTACACAGATTTGACTAATATGATGTAATTGTGATTCATAGAAAAATGTCTACCATCATGTCCCGCTTCCCTTGTAGCTCAGTCCGTAAAGAATCTGCCTACAACGACCCGGGTTCGATTCTTGGGTTGGGAAGATCTCCTGGAAAAGGAAATAGCAACCCACTCTAGTATTCTTGCCTGGAGAATCCCATGGACAGAGTAACCTGACAGGCTACAGTCCATAGGGTCACAAGAGTCGGACACGACTTGGTGACTAAACCACAATGTCCCAGGTTCTATCTTGAGAATTGTGTAGATAGAGGTTTTTGTTAAATGAAGTTCAAGTTGAAGAAAGGTTCAAATTGGGAAGAGAAGGAGTTTCATGTTACACCTTGAGTATGAGGTGTTGAATTGTCATACACGGTGGATGATACCTACCAGTCAATAGCATGTTTAGACCCAGATCTTTTATACTGTGGTTGAAAATAAGATGTGGATGAATATCCTGGGAGAAGCTACTTAGCCCTAAAAACTAAGTGCTCCTCAGAGAGAATACAAACTAGATCCAAACTTAAAGGCAGGCAGGAAAAGAGGAATCAGCCAAGTGACACTATAATTCAAAGAAAAAACTGGGTGTCATGACGTGGGAGCAGAAAAAGTATGCATGTGTTTGAAGATGGAGTGAACTGTGCTGTTTAACTGCCTAGTGTCCAAGTAAGTTCAGAGATGGAGAGGGTTTGCCTTTTGAGAAGGAGGTTTAAGTTTAAATGGGGGCGGTGAGGGGTGACACAAATATTATAAGCACTTCAGAAAGTTATGTCTGGGTCCCTTGCAATGTGTCCCCTAGATTTGAGCTAGGGATTATAAATACCCATATAACAGAGCAAGAAACATGCACAGTGATGGAGTGCTTGACACACAGTCATATATCTGGGACGCAGCAAAATCTGAATGTGAACTCAGATCAGTCAGGTTCTAAGATACTTGCTCTTTTTGGTAGAGTTGTGTTTTTTTTTTTTTTTTTTGTGATAATC
>NW_011484999.1:9282-10813 GCF_000754665.1 Bison bison bison | reverse complement strand
GCAGCAAAATCTGAATGTGAACTCAGATCAGTCAGGTTCTAAGATACTTGCTCTTTTTGGTAGAGTTGTGTTTTTTTTTTTTTTTTTGAGATAAAATTTATGTAACATAAAACTCACCATTTAAACTATATTTATGTGTACAATTCAGTGGGTTTTAGTATATTCACAATGTTGGGCAACCATCACCACTAACTCTAGAACATTTTCATCACCAAAGAGAGAAACTCTGCACTCATTAAGTAATTAATCCCCTTACCTCTTCACCACAGCCCCTGAAAGCCCTAATCTATTTTCTATCTTTGCTGCTGCTGCTAAGTCGCTTCAGTCGTGTCTGACTCTGTGCGACCCCATAGACGGCAGCCCACCAGGCTCCGCCGTCCATGGGATTTTCCAGGCAAGAGTACTGGAGTGGGGTGCCATTGGGGCTTGCCTATTCTAGGTATTTTATATCAATTGTATCATACAATATGTGACATTTTATGTCTGGCACCTTTCATGTACCATCATGTTTTCCAGGTTCATCTATGTTGCAGCATGTGTCAGCACTTCGTTGCTTTTTACAGCTAAACGATATTTCATTGCATGGATATGTCACATTTTATTTGCCCATTCACTCATTGATGGACATTGGGTTGTTTCTGCTTTTAGCTATTGTGAGTATGTTGCTATGAGCATTCACATACACAGTTCTCTGTGAACACTTGTTTTCAATTCTCTGGGGTATACACCTAAAAGTTGAATTCCTGGGTTATATGGTAGGTAGCCTTATGTTTAACTTTTTGAGGAACTGCCAGAATGTTTTCCAAAGTGGCTGCACTATTGCATCCCACCAGCAACATATGAGAAATTGAATTTCTCCATATCCTCGCCAATTCTTACTTCCTATTGTTTAAGCTATAGTCATCCTAGTGGGTGTGAAGTGGTATTTCATTATGTTTTTTGTTTTCATTTCACAAATGACTAACAATGTTGAGCATCTTTTCAGGAGCTTATTGGCCATTTGTATATGGGCTTGAAGAAATATCTATTCAAATCCCATGTCCTTTTGAAATATCCCAATTTTGTAAAAACCATATTCTTGCTTTCTGGCAAAATGAAATGTCCCAGTTTCATTTTATAATTCACTTCGCCCAGAGTTGAGAATCACGAATTTTTCCAATGAGCCTTAGTTCCTTTTATGGTGAAAAGTTATTCAGAAACGACAATGTTGTTGTTCAGTATTACTAGAATGATGTTACTTCTAAACCTTTTCAGTGAGCAGAGTTACAAAAATGTTTAAACCATTGTTCAGACTGATACCTCCTATTCACATGTAATAACACAGGCTTTTCCTTCTTTTCCTCTACCTCATCTTCTTTTTCCCACAATGGTAAACCTGTTTCCCAATAATTTCTATATATTTATTCACTTGCTTTGTCCTACAATAAACACAAAATAGGAAAAGGAGTACGTCAAGGCTGTATATTGTCACCCTGCTTATTTAACTTATATGCAGAGTACATCATGAGAAATGTTGGGCTGGAAGAAGCAC
>NW_011484999.1:8362-9182 GCF_000754665.1 Bison bison bison | reverse complement strand
CTTTATTTTTGGGGGCTCCAAAATCACTGCAGACGGTGACTGCAAACATGAAATTAAAAGACGCTTACTCCTTGGAAGGAAAGTTATGACCAACCTAGATAGCATATTCAAAAGCAGAGACATTGCTTTGCCAACAAAGGTCCGTGTAGTCAGGCTATGGTTTTTCCAGTAGTCATATATGGATGTGAGAGTTGGACTGTGAAGAAAGCTGAGCACCAAAGAATTGATGCTTTTGAACTGTGGTGTTGGAGAAGACTCTTGAGAGTCCCTTGGACTGCAAGGAGATCCAACCAGTCCATCCTAAAGGAGATCAGACCTAGGTGTTCTTTGGAAGAAATGATGCTAAAGCTGAAACTCCAGTACTTTGGCCATCTCATGCGAAGAGTTGACTCACTAGAAAAGACTCTGATGCTGGGAGGGATTTGGGGCAGGAGGACAAAGGGACGACAGAGGATGAGATGGCTGGATGGCATCACCGACTTGAGGGATGTGAGTTTGAATGAACTCCGGGAGTTGGTGATGGACAGGGAGGCCTGGCGTGCTGCGATTCATTGGGTCACAAAGAGTCAGATACGACTGAGCGACTGAACTGAACTGAAACACAAAATACTTGCAGATTTACTATACCAATTTCATCATTAATAAAAACATACTAAGTTCAAGAATACATAGCACTGAGTTTCTACAATTAGAATCCTTAACCAAAAGTTACTTCAAACAATTCTTTTCTTTTTTTCCAGTGTGGTAGTAAACAATTTTACATAGATACATTCATATTTTTTAGTTTGGATGTAAATTTAGTGTTTGACTCTTTATAGTC
>NW_011484999.1:6719-7057 GCF_000754665.1 Bison bison bison | reverse complement strand
CTATCAAAATTACAAAGGTGTTTTTCACAGAAATAGAAAAAACAATCCTCAAATTTGTATGAAATCACAAAAGACCCCAAATAGCCAAAGCAATCTTGAGAAAGGCGAAAAGTGGAGGCATCAGACATCCTGATCTCAAACTATATTACAAAGCTATAGTAATCAAAACATAACTAATAAAACACAGTAATGGGATAAAAACAGACACATAGACCAGTAGAGCAGAATAGAGAGCCCAGAAATACATATACACACATAGGGCTTCCCTGGTAGCTCAGCTGGTAAAGAATCCACGTGCAATGCAGGACACATGGGTTCAATTCCTGGATTGGGAAGAT
>NW_011484999.1:5040-5899 GCF_000754665.1 Bison bison bison | reverse complement strand
ATGGGCTACAGTCCATGGGGTTGCAAACAGTCGGACAGGACTGAGCAACTAAGCACAGAACAGCATGGTCAACTAATCTTTGACAGGGGTGCTAATAATAAACAGTGAGGAAAGAATATTCTATTGAATCAACTGTGCTGAAAATCAGATATCCATATGCAAAAGAATGAAACTGGATTCCGTCTTACACCATTCACTAAGATTAACTGAAAATGGATTAAAGACTGAAATATAAGACCCCAAACCATAAAACCCCTAGAAGAAAATACAGGAAAAGGCCCCTTGACATTGATCTTGGCAATGATTCATTTTGATATGATATCAAACAGACAGGTAACAGCCGCAAAATTTAATAAGTAGGACTACATCAAACTAAAAACTTTCTGTTCAGCAAAAGAAACAATCAACAAAATGTGATGGCAATGTATGAGATGGGAGAAAACATCTGCAAGCCATATATCTGGTAAGGAGTTAACCCTGAAAATACATAGTTGACCTTTGAACTCTGTAAGTCCACTTATACACAGACTTTTAAAAAAATGTGTATATATATATATGTGTGTGTGTGTGTGTGTATATATATATATATATACAGTCAGCTCTTCATATCTGCAGAACCCACAGATATGGAGGGATGACTGTAAGCAACTTGAGAATCTTCAGATTTTGTGTCTGTGGGGGTTCCTGAAACCCATCCCCCACAGGTATCAAGGGACAACAGTATAAGGAATCCATACAACCCAAGGGCATAAAAACAAATAATCTGACTTTACTTTGGGCAGAGGACAAGAATAACATATTTTCCAAAGAAGACATACAAAAGCCAAAAAGTACATGAAAAGAACTCACACTCATGAGT
>NW_011484999.1:0-1190 GCF_000754665.1 Bison bison bison | reverse complement strand
GCAAGAGTACTGGAGTGGGTTGCCATTTCCTTCTCCAGGGGATCTTCCTGACCCAGGGATCAAACCCGGTCTCCCACATTGCAGGCAGTCGCTTTACCATATGAGCCACGAGGGAAGCCTAATTTCTGCATAAATTCACTAATTCTACCCCTCTGTCATCTCCACTCTACTAATGAGCCATCCACTGAGTATTTTATTTTGATTATTATATTTTTAGTTTTATGATTTACATTCAGTTACTTTTAATAAATTCTATTTATTTGTTGAAATTTCCTATTGTTGGAATTGGAAGATAAGCTTCCCACTCAGAGATTAGGACCTTGGCTAGCTCCAGCCCCAAAGGAAGGAGAGAATGAGAGTGCTACTACCAGCTTCTGTGGGGTGATGTACTGCACGGAAGATTAAATTCCCACTCAGCCCCATTGTAATCCTGGAGGTGGGAGGCATTTTTTCCATTGATGTTTGGCTGAAGTATGGTGGGTATTTCCAAAAAATTTGTTATTGTAAAACTACCCTTCTCTGGGTCCTCAGGATAGGGAAAAGGATGTGTTTTCCGCCCTTTTATCTTTGTCTATTGGAAATTTTGGATTAGAGGCTTCTGGAGAACCCTGTTCAGGATACATGGGAGGTAATAAGGAAACCCAGAGAATTTACCACCATCCCATGACTCAAATCCCAAGGTCTCTAGGCAGTTCTCTTTCTTCCCATCTTTCAGTGTCTGTGCTTATTTTCTGTGTTCTGTCCGGGGATATGAGAAAATATGTAGGATCCGAAATGCTAGTAAATTGTCAACTTGAATCATTGGAATTAATTTTTATTCTAGATAACATTTAGGCCCTCTTAAAAGTCAAGGTGACAGTAAAGAGCCTACTGTGTGGGTAAACTTGATACAAAAGGTCAGCATTGTAAACACGTTCCCTGGAAAATCCCATAGGTTTATCAAAACATTTCTCCTTTCCCCCTCCATAACTTCCAAAACTTTTTAATGTCTGTAATAACTGATTTGGCAGAACTTTTTTAAAGTGTATAGTCATCTAAAAATAGCTCTGATTCCATGAACTAGAAAATAAAGAGAACCACAACGAATCTAAGCAAGTAGATAAATAGGTAGGCTTTTGCTAGGGAAAAAAAAAATGAGAGTATCACACAGCTGACTTTAAAGTATTATGAGATTAAAATCTGTACAGCAA
>NW_011484998.1:12902-13501 GCF_000754665.1 Bison bison bison | reverse complement strand
CCAAGGGACTCTCAAAAGTCTTCTCCAACACCACAGTTCAAAAGCATCAATTCTTCAGTGCTCAGCTTTCTTTATGGTCCAACTCTCACATCCATACATGACTATTGGAAAAAACCATAGCTTTGATTAAATGGATCTTTTTTGGCAATGTCTCTGCTTTTTAATATGCTGTCTAGGTTGGGCATAGCTTTTCTTCCAAGGAATAAGCATCTTTTAATTTCATGCTGCAGTCACCATCTGCAGTGATTGTGGAGACCAAGAAAATAAAGTCAGTCACTGTTTCCCCATCTATTTGCCATGAAGTGATGGGACCAGATGCCATGATTTTAGTTTTCTAAGTGTTGAGTTTTAAGCCAGCATTTTCACTCTCCTCTCACTTCCATCAAGAGGCTCTTCAGTTCCTCTTTGCTTTTGCCATAAGGGTGGTGTCATCTGCATATCTGAGGTTATTGATATTTCTCCCAGCAATCTTGATTCCAGTTATGCTTCATCCAGCCCAGCATTTCGCATGATATACTCTGCATATAAGTTAAATAAGCAGGGTGACAATATACAGTCTTGTCATACATCTTTCCCAGTTTGAAACCAATCTGTTGTTC
>NW_011484998.1:11976-12802 GCF_000754665.1 Bison bison bison | reverse complement strand
CCTCTTCCATAGGTGGTCTCTCCCAGAGGCCTGGATAGTTGAAGGAAGGCTTCCCCAAAGAGCAGACATTTAATACAGAACACGATGGCCTGGAGGAAGGGAGACAGGAGCCCATTCTCCTCCCAGGGCCTGGTTTCTGCTCGGAAAAGACCAAGTCATGGTAGTTCACAGTCAGTGTTTGCACAGCCCCAGGTGCCGTGACCCTCAGGGGCTCACACTCTGGACCAGATGCTGAGGAGAACAGGATGTCTCCAACCCGTCCTCAGCTGCCCTTGTTTCCCTAAGGGACAAGTTCATCAGCAGGCCTGAGTCCATCGTGAGGAGGAGGAAAGTTTTCTTTCTTTTTTTTTCAGTTGCACTGCATGTGGGATTTTACTTCCCCAACAAGGGATCAAACGTATACCCCTTGCATTGGAACCTCAGAGTCTTAACCATTGGTTTTTGTTCAGCCACTCAGTCATATCTGACTCTTCACGACCCCATGGACTGAAGCAAGGAAGGCTTCCCTGTGCTTCACCATCTACAATCTTGCTAAAACTCATGTACATTGAGTGGCTGATGCTATCCAATCATCTCGTCCTCTGTTATCCCCTTTTCTCCTGCCTTTAATCTTTGCCAGCACAAGGGTCTTTTCTAATGAGTCAGCTCTTCTTCAGGTGGCCAAAGTATTGGAGCTTCAGTTTCAGCATCAGTCCTTCCAGTGAATTTTCAGGATTGATTTCCTTTAGGATGGACTTGTTGGATCTCCTTGAAATCCAAGGGACTCTCAAAAGTCTTCTCCAACACCACAGTTCAAAAGCATCAATTCTTCAGTGCTCAGCTTTCT
>NW_011484998.1:8886-11876 GCF_000754665.1 Bison bison bison | reverse complement strand
GCCATAAGGGTGGTGTCATCTGCATATCTGAGGTTATTGATATTTCTCCCAGCAATCTTGATTCCAGTTATGCTTCATCCAGCCCAGCATTTCGCATGATATACTCTGCATATAAGTTAAATAAGCAGGGTGACAATATACAGTCTTGTCATACATCTTTCCCAGTTTGAAACCAATCTGTTGTTCCATGTCCAGTTTTTACTGTTGCTTCTTGACCTGCATACAGGTTTCTCAGGAGGCAGGTAAGGTGGTCTGGTATTCCCATCGCTTTAAGAATGTTCCATAGTTTGTTGTGATCCACACAGTCAAAAGCTTTAGCGTGGTCAGTAAAGCAGAAGTACATGTTTTTCTGGAACTCTCTCGCTTTTTCTATGATCCAGCGGATGCTGGCAATTTGATTTCTGATTCCTCTGCCTTTTCTAAATACAGCTTGAACATCTGAAAGTTCTCGGTTCACAAACTGTTGAAGCATAGCTTGGAGAATTTTGAGCATTACTTTGTTAGCATGTGAATTGAATGCAATTGTGTGTTAGTTTGAATATTCTTTGGCACTGCCTTTCTTAGGGATTGGAATGAAAACTGACCTTTTCCAGTTCTGTGGCCACTGATGGAGTTTTCCAAATATGCTGACATATTGCGTGCAGCACTTTCACAGCATCATCTTTTAGGATTTGAAATAGCTCAACTGGCATTCCATCACCTCCATTAGCTTTGTCCATAGTGATGCTTCCTAAGGCCCACTTGACTTCACATTTAGGATGTCTGGCTCTAGGTGAGTGATCACACCATCATGATTATCTGGGTCATGAAGATCTTTTTTGTATAGTTCTTCTGTGTAATCGTGCCACCTCTTCTTAATATCTTCTGCTTCTGTTAGGTCCATACAATTTCTGTCCATTATTGTGTCCATCTTTGCATGGAATGCTCCCATGGTATCTCTAATTTTCTTGAAGAGATCTCTAGTCTTTCCCATTCTATTGTTTTCCTCTACTTCTTTGCATTGATCACTGAGAAAGGCTTTCTTATCTCTCCTTGGTATTCTTTGGAATTCTGCATTCAGATGGGTATATCTTTCCTTGTCTTCTTTGCCTTTCACTTCTCTTCTTTTCTCAGCTATTTGTAGGGCCTCCTCAGACAACCATTTTGCCTTTTCACATTTCTTTTTCTTGGGGATGGATTTGATGTACAATGTCATGAACCTCCATCCATAGTTCTTCAGGCACTCTATCAGGTCTCATCCCTTGAATCTATTTATCACTTCCACTGTATAATCAATCATAAGAGATTTGATTTTGGTCATACCTGAAAGGCCTAGTGGTTTTCCCTACTTTCTTCAATTTAAGTCTGAATTTTGCAATAAGGCGTTCCTGATCTTAGCCACACTCAGCTCCTGGTCTTGATTTGCTGACTGTATAGAGCTTCTCCATCTTCAGCTGCAAAGAATATAGTCAATCTGATTTCACTATTGACCATCTGGTGATGTCCAAGAGTCATCTGTTGTGCTGTTGGAAGAAGGTGTTTACTAAGACCAGTGCTTTCTCTTGGCAAAACTCTGTTAACTTTTGCCCTGCTTCATTTTGTACTCCAAGGCCAAACTTGCATCTTACTCCAGGTATCTCTTGACTTCCTACTTTTGCATTCCAGTACCCTACGATGAGCTGACTCATTTGAAAAGACCCTGATGCTGGGGAAGATTGAGGGCAGGAGGAGAAAGGGACGACAGAGGATGAGATGGTTGGATGGCATCACCGACTCGATGGACATGGGTTTGGGTGGACTCTGGGAGTTGGTGATGGACAGGAAGGCCTGGCGTGCTGCATTCATGGGGTCGCAAAGAGTCGGACATGACTGAGCAACTGAACTGAACTGAATTTACCTTGATTTATGGAACTAACATTCCAGGTTCCTGTGCAATATTGTTGTTTACAGCATTGAACTTTACTTTCACCACCAGTCACATCCACAACTGGACACTGTTTCCACTTTGGCTCTTCCTCTTATGCCTTCTGGAGCTGTCCATTCACTCTTCTCCAGTAGCATATTGGGCACGTACCGACCTGGGAAGTTCATCTTTCAGTGTCATGTCTCTTTGCCTTTTCTTACTGGGCCACCAGGGAAGTCCTGTCTTAAGATAGACTCTAGTGGTGCTTTGGGGTCATGGCAGTCCCAGTTCTACATGTCATTTTTTTAAATTTCTTTATTAGAAGCACCACATGACATGTGGGATCTTAGTTCCCTGACCAGGGATCAAACCTGTTCCCTCTGCATCGGAAACATGGATTTTTAGCCACTATACCGCCAGGTAAGTTTCCTCAACTTGTCATTGCTGAGGGAAGCAGAGCAGGGCCCCAGGTCAACCAAGTTTCTCTCTCCTCTGCACCATCCTGTACTCCCCGCACTCCCGGTCTCTAGTCCTTGTTCCTGTCCCATTATCCTGGGCATTGAACCCTGGTCATTCCTGGACCAGAGCTGCTGGCAGACTAAGGACAGGGAGAATGGGATTAAGGGAGAAGAGACTGCCATTTCCAGTGTTCTTTGAGTAGGAACCCTGAACATAGCCTGAACCCTGAACACAGCCGCAGTCACCAGAAAGGGCCTTGAGGAAGGAGGGGATTCCCATCAGATTTAGAAAGGGACATCCGGTCCTCCAACCCAAGGCTTTTCTGTCCCTAAAAATGCGGAAGCATCTCTAGCCCTTCCCTCTGTGGGCCAGCAGGTGGCAGCACAATCAGGGATTTCAAAACTAAATTAAACAGGGAAAAATTTGGGGGGGTTTTCTGGACGCAAATAGCTCATTCCCTACAATCTTCCTTCCAGAATGGTTCCCCCCTTCCTTCTCCAAAGTCCGTCCCTCCCCCTTCCCTCCTCTGCATGACCCTGCTCAGTCTGGATGCAGAGTGGATGAAGACCTTGTCACAAGAGTCAGGGATCCAACAACAGGCCTTGAGAAATGTGAGTAAGCCTGATGGGGACCAAGGAGGGAGGGAGAC
>NW_011484998.1:5743-8700 GCF_000754665.1 Bison bison bison | reverse complement strand
GGGGGTCCCTCGGCCTGGAGGGTCAGCCTCTGTGCCTGAGACCCTCTTCCACAGGTGGTCTCTCCCAGAGGCCTTGCTGAGCACGTGGGAGCCCTTTCAGAGACCATGACTGGAGACCCTTACCTTCAGTTAACTGGTCCCAAGCCAGCCCAATCCCCGAAGGGGATGGAGTGAGGGGACAGAGCAGGGAGGAGGCTGGGGAGAGAGGTGGGCGGAGTGTGATGACCTCTGGACTGGACACCGCCCCTGGGAGGAGCCCCCAGTGCAGTGGCTGCATAGAGCAGCCGCCCCTTCCACCCACCGCACCCACCCCTAGAACATCTCCCTGGGATCTTGATCCCAATTCAGGGTGTCCGGGTTCCATACCTGGGCAGAGAACTAGATCCCACATGCCACAACTAAGAGTTCGCATGCCACATGAAATATCCCGCATGCCTCAACGAAGATGGAAGACCCTGCCTGCCACAGTCAGGACCCCAAGCAACCAAGGAAATAAATAATACACAAATAAAATAAATAGTTTTCCCAAAAAAGAAAAATACACAGAATTAGAAATACAAAAAGAAAGAAAGAAATGCAGGCCATCTCCGCCTTTAAAGCAAATGTAGTGGCTGGATACTGACTTACAATGAGATCTGGACACTGGATACTGACTTACACTGACTTACACTGAGACTGTGTGAAATGATGCTTTGTCCTCTTCCTGATATCCCCTCCACGTCGCTACACATCCAAATTATATCCACCCACCAAGGCGAGATTCAGATACAATCCAGTGTCCTTTACCCATAACTCTTGGGTCCAGATATGCTTCAAAACTCAGGATTTTGTGGCTTTTGGAAAAACCAGTGCAGGGAATTCCTTGGCAGTTCATTGTAGGGACCCCAGATCTCATTGTTGAGAACTCAGGTTCAATCCCTGGTTGGAGAACTAAGATTCCCAAGCCTCAAAACATGCCCCCCCCAAAAAAGACTCCCCCGGGTATAGAGACCCAATAGCTAACATCTCCTCCTGCGCTTCCTCCCAAGGGGCTGGAATAATGCTCCACCATCAAACATTAATATCTCTGCAGCTAAACAGATTGATCCTCACAATATGTAGAATTAAGTTACCAATTAGTTATCATTAGACATTCTATTTATAAACTACTTTAAGTCAATTTAGGTTAGGTTTTGGTGCCAAACATGGGGGAAAAAAAACAAAAACGAAACACTTTGATTCCAGAGCCTTTTGGAATTTAGAGCTTCAGATAAGGGAACAAGGGGTGGTGGACCTGTTCACCTCCTCATCAGAGCCTCCCGACTCCCCCAGCTCTCCTCCTGTCCTTTGTCACTTTCTACCCCTGTCTTAGGGACTGCATTCCAATGAAAAGGAAACTTCATCCACTGAAAATGCCCCCTTATTTGACATACCCCTAGGAATTTTTTAAGTTGCCAAATAAACTGTCCCATATCATTGATTCCAAGATGCATTCAAATTCAGAAGTGTTCTAAACAAACAATGCTGGATATTGTGGGGTTTGGCCTTCTTCAGAGCAATTTATTACATTAACATCTATTCCAGAGTTATTGACATGGCAGTGAGCTGTGTTTTTTTGTTCATTTGGTTTTTTTGTTTGTTTTGATGTAGACCACGTTTTAAGTCTTTATTGAATTTGTTACAATATTGCTTCTGTTGTATGTTTTGGGGTTTTTTTTGCCACAAGGCATCTGGAATCTTAGCTCCTCAACCAGGGATGGAACCTACACTCCTGCCCTGGAAGGTGAAGTCTTAACCACTGGACAGCTTGGGAAGTCCCTGGGAGAGAGTTTTTAAATATAAATGTCAGTACTTGATGGATGGTTTGAGCTATTAAAAATAGTTTTACATTAAAATAATGGCAAGTGTAAATCTGAAAAATAGTCACAAAAATTATTCCATTCCAAGCCATACAAGTGGAATGATCAGGAAGTTGGGTTGGCATTTCTGTCGAGCAGCTGTGGTGACAAAAACATAAAGAGACTTACTTGCTCACCAACTGTGAAATTATTCAATTTTTAATAATGGCACAATTCTTGATATTTAAAAAATAATTTGTAATTAGCATCTAAACTGAGACTTTGTTGTGCTACTTCAAACTTGCATAAAATGGTGCCATACCATATCTAGTGTCTTGGTGAGGTGATGAAAGAGAAACAGTATGTGATGTGTGTAATCATTAAGTTTACAGTCCCATTTTTTAGGGAATTCTATTTACTTTAAAACACTGGGGATGAACATGGGACTTTCTCAGTGGTCCAGTGGTTAAGACTCATTGCTTCCACTTCAGTTCAGTTCAGTTGCTCAGTCGTGTCCAACTCTTTGCGACCCATGAATCGCAGCACGCCAGGCCTCCCTGTCCATCACCATCTCCTGGAGTTCACTCAAACTCACGTCCATCGAGTCGGTGATGCCATCCAGCCATCTCATCCTCTGTCGTCCCCTTCTCCTCCTGCCCCCAATCCCTCCCAGCATCAGAGTCTTTTCCAACGAGTCAACTCTTCACATCAGGTGGCCAAAGTACTGGAGTTTCAGCTTTAGCGTCATTCCTTCCAAAGAACACCCAGGACTGATCTCCTTTAGGATGGACTGGTTGGATCTCCTTGCAGTCCAAGGGACTCTCAGGAGTCTTCTCCAACACCACAGTTCAAAAGCATCAATTCTTTGGCGCTCAGCTTTCTTCACAATCCACCTCTCACGTCCATACATGAGTACTGGACAAACCATAGCCTTGACTAGACGGACTTTTGTTGGCAAAGTAATGTCTCTGCTTTTCAATATGCTATCTAGGTTGGTCATAATTTACTTCCAAGGACTAAGCGTCTTTTAATTTCATGGCTGCAATCACCATCTGTAGTGATTTTGGAGCCCAGAAAAATAAAGTCTGACACTGTTTCCACTATTTCCCCTCTATTTGCCATGAAGTGATGGACCAGATG
>NW_011484998.1:3252-5643 GCF_000754665.1 Bison bison bison | reverse complement strand
ATCAAGAGGCTCTTTAGTTCCTCTTCACTTTCTGCCATAAGGGTGGTGTCATCTGCATATCTGAGGTTATTGATATTTCTCCCAGAAATCTTGATTCCAGCTTGTGCTTCCTCCAGCCCAGCAGTTCTCATGATGTACTCTGCGTATAAGTTAAATAAGCAGGGTGACAATACACAGCCTTGACGTACTCCTTTTCCTATTTGGAGCCAGTCTGTTGTTCCATGTCCAGTTCTAACTGTTGCTTCCTGACCTGCATATAGGTTTCTCAAGAGGCAGGTCAGGTGGTCTGGTATTCCCATCTCTTTCAAAATTTTCAACAGTTTATTGTTATCCACACAGTCAAAGGCTTTGGCATAGTCAATAAAGCAGAAATAGATGTTTTCCTTCCACTTCAGGGGGCATGAATTCAATGCCTGGTCAAGGGCGTTCTGCAAAATTAAATTAAATTAAAATACTAGGAATGGAGGTGGGGTGAGTGGGGATTATCAATGAAACAAAATTGGCCTTAGGTTATTAGAGTGTTAATCACTTTTGTAGGGAGGCCAGAGGTCCCCAACAGCAGGAGGAAATAGCCCTGGATCAAATTGCTCTCCTCCAGAGGCCAAGAATCCCGGCTTTGTTCACGGCTCATAGCAGCAACCTTTTACCTTGGGGTCTCGTCTGGTTTCAGGACAAAGTAAAGACATTCAGAGCTCTAGTTCTTTGTTCTCCTAGTAAACACATTTTCTGCTTTACTTTGCTAAATGTACAGTGTGCCTGTGTGTGACTGATTGAAAGAAATGCACAAAGAAATGTGAAGCCAGAGTTGTGTCCTAATCTGCGGTTCTGTGGCAACCTCATATGGTTTATGGCAGAATCATTGGGGGATTATACTGACCTGCTAATGTCAAGAGGCACCCAAAGACTCCTCTGGGGGAGAAGCCAGAGATGAATGAAGCGTGTCGACTGAACTCTCCTTTCTTGGTCAAACTTTCTGGTCTCTTTGACCGTTTCATAACTGCCTGGGAATTAGAAGTACTAACCTAATCTGTCAGATTATAGACTTTCACGGGACTTATGATCCACTCTTACTATGTACTTTTCCTTAGATCCCAACTTTGGAAGCACCTAGCCTTGCTAGGAACCGTAAGTTACAAGAACATATTAAGGAACGAGGGAGAATTCTAGCTCCAGGAACATCTCTCAGGCTAGAGGTCACTCTTTTGGCTGCCTGCCTCAGGGGCCAGTGACCTGAAAGTGAATCTTTGCCATGGCTGTCCCTCCAATCTATGTGGATAGAATCACTGCTGGTGATCATGGGGTTTTGAGGACACAGATCGAGAATCCCAGGGTCTGGTCGGTTTGGAAGTGCAATGGGCTTCTTCCTTTGATAGCGCTAGGTCTTAGTGGACCAGAGGAGGCTCTCTGGTGGCTTTTCTCTCAACTCCTTAAGTATTCTTTTTGTGGAATCTGTGGAATGAACTGGAAGGATTGGCCTTAATAGCTTGAGGACAAAAATCACTTTTTTCTCTCTGGCTGGCCATCACTGCCTCTTTTGCTATCACATATACTGATGTGGTGACACTCAGAAGGGACATCCTGGCTGTTGTCCACTCCCTTATGACTCACCACTTCTACTGCAGTCAGGACTGAGCTCAGGAATGTGCACCTGCACACGGAGGGCAGATGCTTCCCCTAGGGGTCCTAGTTTGGGAGGCATTCTGGAAGGCTACTCTGTTGCACGCCAGGTGGCATCAGAGAAAGAAAAAAAAAAAATCAGGCAAAGGTTTTAATGGTGAGGAACTGGACTTCAATCTTGGATGCCATCAGGTCTACCCCTGTGCATCTCCACCCCACCTTGGTGGTAGAACCAGGAGGGACGAGGAAGGAGCCTGTGTCGATAAGGGACAGACTAAATCTGACAGGGAAGGAAAGCTTCAGGGTACAGTCAGTCTCCACCCCCATCTAGAGCAGGGAGGGATGTCTCCAGTAAAAAAAAAAAAAAAAGGCAAGGCTGTAGACGCCACTTTTTTCTCTCTTACAGATGGGAGCTAGCAGTTCCAGAACCACCCGCTTTAAAATGTATTCTTTAAAAAACTGGAACAAATTAGATCTCCAGAGTTTAAAAAGACATGCCTTATGTTCTGTCATACTGAATGGTCACAGTATCCTTTGGAAGATTGGGGATGCTGGCCAGTTGAAGGGTCTCTTAATTATAATAACTGTTTTACAGTTAGCCTGGCTCTGTAAAAAAACAAGAAAAATGGGCAGAAGTGCCATATGTATTGCTCTTTCTCTCTACAAGACACGCCAGACTTGTCTCTTAAGGGTGCAGATTTGGGTGTGAAATCTTCAGCTCCCTCCTGTCCTCTTACTTTGCCCATTTCTGGGGCTCCTAACTAAGCAAATTGA
>NW_011484998.1:2745-2973 GCF_000754665.1 Bison bison bison | reverse complement strand
TTATTGTGGCAGGGAGGAGGAGGAGAAGAGGCAGAAAAAGACCAGGAAAGACTGAAGCCTGGGCAATGGCTCTCAGATCTGCTCTAAAACAGCCAGAGGAAAATGCCCAGAGGGACCCAGGTGAAAAGGGATGGACTTGCTATTACTGTGGAAAGGAGGGGCCTCTCAAGTAAGGTTGCTCTCAGGTGTCTAAGTCGCCCCCAGCTCCATGTCAGGTCTTCAAAGGGC
>NW_011484998.1:0-1672 GCF_000754665.1 Bison bison bison | reverse complement strand
AACTGTGGGTCAAGCACAGACTGCTATTCCTGTCATTGTCAAGCCCAAAGACCCTCACCTATTTCCACATCAAAAGCAGTAGTCACTGAAACCCAGGATGAAGAAAGGGTTACAACCCACCGCTGAGAATTTAAAGGAGCAGGGACAATTAATTCCCTGTAACAGTCCATGCCATTCTTTTATCTTGGGTATAAAAATGTCAAATGATAAATGGAGATTAGTTCAAGAGTCACAATAACAAATGGGGCTGTGGTTCCTTTACACCTCGAGGTGCCTAATCTTTATACTGCATTGTCTGAAATTCCTAAATGAGCCAAATATTCTTCAGTCATTGATTTGAAAGATGCTTTCTTTTCTAGAAGGGCCGATGGCCATAGGCCCCAAGAGAATTAAGCCTATATTAATCATCAACGACCTATGACTTTAAGACAACTTAGAGTATTGGGGGGCATCAAAGGCTGTTGCCACATTTGGATTCTGGGTTATGGGGAACTTGTCCACCCTTTATATAAACTTACAACTGAAACTCAGCAGGCCCAAACCAACAAGCTGGTTTGGTCTGCAGAGACTCAAAAGGCTTTTAAGGCTCTTCAAGCTGCTCTTCTGCAGGCTCCAGCTTTGAGCATGCCCACAGGATCTGAGTTAAGTCCGTTACTGGGGGAAAAAAAGGCTATGGCCACATTTTTTAAGAGTAATTGCTACTATTGTTTTGCTAATGCCTAAAGCTCTTAAGTTTATTAATGGGTGAAATCTCACTGTACTGACTTCTGATGTGAGTGAAATCTCAAACTCTAAAGTTAATGTTTGGATGACAGTTCCTTTGTGCAGGATGGGAAATGGAAAACAGGTTATGCCATGGTGATAGTTGAACAGGTTTTAGAAGAAAAGTCTCTTTCCCCCCACCCCGCCTCACAGGGATGAATATTCAGTTAGCGGAGCTTGTGGCTCTGACCAGAGCTCTAGAGTTAAGCAAAGGTTAGTGAGTAAATATCTACACTGACTCCATTTGCTTATTTGACTTTACATGCTCCTGCTGCAATATGGAATAAAAGCCTATTAAACAAGAGAACCTATTAAACATTTCAAACAGATTGAAAGACATTTGATGGCCTAAGAAAGTAGTTATTCTGCATTGCACAGGGCACAAATAGGATGGAAGTAAAGTAGCCCAGGGTAATCAGCTGGCTAACTGCTGAATTCCTTTTGAACTCCTTTACGAAGGAACCCCTTTCACTACAGATACCCTTGTTCTGGACAGGTCCCGTTGAACAGGAAGAATCTCAATATACAGAAGAAGAATTAAAAAGATAAAGAAAAGAGGAGCAAAGATTACTGAAAAAGGATGGATACAGTCTGAGGATGGAAGATTAATAATTCCTGAAAAGGCTCCATGAAAAATTCTTAAAGGCTTACACCCAGAGTTTTCCTAAAGCCTTGGAATTAACTAACTATGTAACTCAACTTTTAGCTTTTCAACAGACATTACAGGAACTCTGGGAGGTGACTCTTGACCCAGCCTCTGAGTCAAACAATGCTGTTTGAGCCACGAACCAAGATTCTGATAATAAAGACATTGGGACCTGGGGGGGCAATCTCTCAAGCGTCTCTGAGAAGGCCTTTACCAGATGTGTTAGGGGAAGCACACTGATTGAAACCGCCCACCCTGGCCAGG
>NW_011484997.1:16492-17253 GCF_000754665.1 Bison bison bison | reverse complement strand
ATTTTCAGTAGGCATCTACCTGGAAAACACCGGGTGCTTTAAACAAATTTAAAAAGAAGAAATCAAACTAACCAAATGGTGTGGCAATTATTAGCTATTAAATGTTATGGGGAAAGTATGGATCTTATTCAGAAGGTAATCTACTGAAGAACAGTTTAGCTTTGACTCAAGGTATGTTTGTTGAGCTTTTTACTTTCATTCAACATTTAACAAATACATATTGAGTGCCTCTGAGCCTGGTATATGCATGAATGGAGCTTAGAGTCTAGTGAAGAAATATAGATATTAGTTAAGTAAATACACACGTGTAATCACAGACAATCCTCAATGAAAATGTGTAAGGAGTATGAGAGTATGTAATGGGGCTATCTGCTCTCTTCTGGGGACTATGAGATAGCCTTGCTGAGGAAGTGACTTTTGCCTCAAAAGACGGGCAAATAAGTATTGAGGGTCTAACTGTTATTGCCCTAAATGCTCTGGCTTTAAGGATTACTAAGTGGCTTCTGTCTGGGCTTCCTTGGTGGCACTAGTGGTAAAGAACCTGCCTGCCAGTGCAGAAGACATAAGAGACGTGGGTTTGATCCCTGGGTTGGGAAGATCCCATGGAGGAGGGCATGGCAAGCAACTCCAGTATTCTTGCCTGGAGAATCCCATGGACAGAGGAGCCTGGCAGGCTACAGTCCAAGGCGTCACAAAGAGTCGGACACAGCTGAAGCGACTTAGCATGTGCACGCAAGTGGTCTCTGTCCACAAGAAGTTTT
>NW_011484997.1:11669-14908 GCF_000754665.1 Bison bison bison | reverse complement strand
GATGCATTTTTATTTTAGGGATTCATTTTAGATTTCAGGAGGACGTCTTCTGTAAAGTTCATTCAAATGCAGTGACAGATCACCTGATTTGGGGAAATCTTAATTTAGAGGATGAAGAAATTTAAGCAACTATTGATATATAAAAGGTCTCACAGTGAGATTTCTCTAAGTGGCAAGTCCTCATGTTCATAGTAAATATGATTAAGTTAATAGTGATGTGTCTTACAACTTTTTAGGAATTCCTTTACTGAGAAATGAGGTTACTGAGAATAAATTGCCATGGACACACTCCCATTGTAGAATGTGACTGTAATTCTAGCAAAGGTGTTGTTCATTCCTGGCATGAGAGCCTCCAAAGAAGTGAGGTATTGTGTGTGGAAGGCTTAGTAGTCCTTTTGAGAAGAGCAGGGATTAGGGAAAGGGAGGGTGAAAGCAGAGAGAGAAGGAAAAGAGTAATGTGAGGGATGAGTAAGATGGAGTCACATGACATTACCTTTGTCATCAGTCAGTTACCTGGAGATTTTGGGGCCCAACAAGTTGGACTAGTGAGAAAAACCATTCTCTGAAGCCTGTGCCTGTTAAAGCTGCTCTTTTTGATTAGATGGTTCTAGAATCTGTGTGGCCCCACCCTATTTGAGATGACTAGAGCTATTTCAACAAAAGCAAAGACTCTCTTCTACACTGGGGAGTAGTGAGGAGCATAAAGGGGAATCAGAAAGAGCACACATCTTGCTCAAGAAGGCATTAGAGAAACAAGATCTGGAGAGAGAGAGAGCAAGTGAATAACAGATTTAACACAGACAAAATACAAAATCATTGCATACAAAGAGAAACTGGAAGTAGATAACAGAGGTAATTGATATTATGGTGATAGAATTGGAGGTCTCTTTCATTTTGTCCAGAGTTTTTGTGGCATGATTATATCATGTTTTTCATTTTAAGAGAAAGTAATTCATTTCAGTAGGGTGTGTCTGTGTGTGTGTACTTGTAGTCAGATGTTCTGAGTCCAGCCTCAGTTCTGTTACAAACTACTCATAGAGTTTGGGGTTAATTAGTCAACCCTTCTTGCCTTGACTTCTTTATGTTGAGAACTGAAACCCATATAAGTTCCTGTTCCTGTGTTTAACAACACTGTATGCATGCTATGTCACTTCAGTCATGTCTGACTCTGTGTGACCCTATAGACTGTAGTCCGCCAGGCTCCTGTGTCCGTGGGATTCCCCAGGCAAGAATATTGGAGTGAGTTGTCATGCTCTCCTCCAGGGAATCTTTCCAACCCAAGGATCCATCTTTTAAGTCTACCTGCATTGGCAGGTGGGTTCTTTACCACTATCACCACCTGGAAAACCCCTTAACAACACTAGGACTGGGCATATTTTCTTGTCTTCATGATACAAAATACTGAGAACAAGCAAAAATAACTTAAGCACATGCTTCAGGAAATAATAGTTCCTAGAAGCTACAACTCAGAGAATGCAATGGCACCCCACTCCAGTACACTTGCCTGGAAAATCCCACGGATGGAGGAGCCTGGTGGGCTACAGTCCACGGGGTCGATAAGAGTCGGACACGACTGAACAACTTCACTTTTATTTTTCACTCTCATGTATTGGAGAAGGAAATGGCAACCCACTCCAGTGTTCTTGCCTGGAGAATCCCAGGGACGGGGGAGCCTGATGGGCTGCCGTCTATGGGGTCGCACAGAGTTGGACACGACTGAAACGACTTAGCAGCAGCAGCAGCAGCAGCAGAAGCTACAACCATTAACTATCAATAAAAAAACTACTTACTTAGATTACCAGCTTGCTCATAATGTCTTGTTCAAAACCCTTCTTCTGTTGTGTCCACCAGGCCAAAGCTTAAATTATGTCCCAAACTTGGCCCCGTCTCAGCCACCTTGCAAAACCCACCTTAAAATCATCCAGGTAAGACGCTAAAACGCTATAAAGATCCTTGACAACTTCTAAGTTACTATTAAAACTGTCAAGACGGTGTTCTGTCCTCCTGAAGTAAGTCTGATAAATGGCTTTACTTGATAACAGATTTTTCTGGGAGTTTTTTGAGGACTTGAAAATATGTAAAAGAAGATTGTTGGACACTATACTCTTGAAAATTCCTTTTATCTCACATTCTCAGATTCATGCTGGTGACATTTTCTCTTGGCTCTCTTTCATCCATGGATTCGGCCACTTCTACAAAAATTTTTTAAGGTTTTACTGTTTTCTTTTACCCTCTTTAACTTGAAAGCGCAGTTGAAGCTGGACATTTCAGAGGAACACTCACTGGGAGGTTTTAGTTGCAATTAAGAAGGAGAGATGAATGGTGGTGACAGTTGTAGAACAATGTGAATGTACTTAATGCCACAGAACTGTTCACTTAAAAATGGCAAAAATGATAAATTTTGTGTTGGGTGTGTTTTATTGTAAGAGAAAAAAAAAGAAACAGACACTTAAGGCAACTCCCTCCTTGCAATCTTTGTACAGGCACCATAGGATCCCAGGAAAAGTCTGCAGGAAATGCTGTCTCCTTCTAGATTAAATGACATACATGAAGGCACAGTGGCTGTTAGGGAGTAAGGAAGTGCTCAGTGTTTCCAGCCTTTCTTCTCCTTCTCCTGCTACAGGGTAGAGTAGGGCAGTCAACTCTTTATTTCCTTTTTAAAGTAACTGGATTTCACACCTGAATTTCAATACCCAGAACCTGGTTCAGGAAGGCCTTAGTTCCATATTTCTCTCTATTCTGACTGCATTTTTACACTAATAGATGAATAATGTGATGGCAGGAGGGGTAATGCAGGATGTATGAGTACCAATTTTTTTGGCAGTGAAAGGGAAGAAAGATCCAGGTTTTTTTATGTAAGTATAACCCCTGTGAGTCTGGGTTTTCTAGTTCTCATCATGAGGCCCATCCAGGGTCAGCTCTATAATCTGTGGGCCAGGTGCAAAATGAACATGCAAAGTCCCTTGTTCAGAAAGCAGGGGAAAGTACAGTTAAACTTAAAATACAAAGCCTTTTTCTTTCTCCCGTAGTTGACCTGTTCACTTTCCTAATGGTTTTTATTTGCTATTTAATGTGGTTCTGAGTAAAGAAAAATTACAAATTTAAATTGTTACGATGAATTTTACCATTCATATTTATATTGAAGAATGATAGCTTTAAATGCAAACATAAGAGCATTTAACTCATGTGTGGAATCATCAAACGTCACAATTTGTATTTTGTGGTTTGTATATTTACAT
>NW_011484997.1:9079-10143 GCF_000754665.1 Bison bison bison | reverse complement strand
TACTTTCCCAAGGGAGCCAGTTGCTGAGGGAGAACCAGTTTTGTTGTTGTTGTTCAGTTGCTCTAACCAGTAGGAATATGAAAAGAAAGTGAAAGTCGCTCAGTTGTGTCTAACTGTTTGTGACCCCATGGACTGTAGCCTGCCAGGCTCCTCTGTCCATGGGATTTCCCAGGCAAGAACATTGGAGAGGGTTGCCATTTCCTTCTCCAGGGGATCTTTCCGACCTAGAGATTGAAGCCGGGTCTCCCACATTGCAGGCAGGCAGATTCTTTACCATCTGAGCCACCAGGTGGACTGATAAACATAGTTCCCCTTACTTCGTCAGAGTGTTTAACCCTTTGCTTTTTGAATGAACATCTAAGGCAACTGCATTCATTTTTGGTAAGTTTTGAAATACCAGAGTGGGCTTGAAGGGAAAACATAAGTTATCAAATCATCTTAGGGCATGGCGCAACATGGAAGCTCACTGGTAGCCCCAAGGTGAATGGCACCACTGGAATTGGAACCCAACTCTCTGGCCTCTGAAGCTGGACTCTTTCCTCTTGATTATGTTGGTCCCCATAAAAAGGAAGAAGACAGCCATTGTATACCCACTGTGCCCCCAAATGTATAAGCTGCTTTATGAAACAACTATATGATGGAGCTATTAACTATTTTCCATTTTCCTTACAGAAGACTAAGGCTCAGTGCATTTCATAACCTTGCCCAAAGTCACAGAGCAAGTAACTGACAATGTCAGCACCTTGGAGCTCCAGGCTCATTTCTGAGTCCAAAATTCATGATGTCTCTCCAATTTGCACAAGGCACTGGATCATGGAAAAAGCAAGAGAGTTCCAGGAAAACATCTATTTCTGCTTTATTGAGTATGCCAAAGCCTTTGACTGTGTGTATCACAATAAACTGTGGAAAATTCTGAAAGAGATGGGAATACCAGACCACCTGATCTGCCTCTTGAGAAATCTGTATGCATGTCAGGAAGCAACAATTAGAACTGGGCATGGAACAACAGACTGGTTCCAAATAGGAAAAGGAGTATGTCAAGGCTGTATATTGTCACCCTGCTT
>NW_011484997.1:7624-8760 GCF_000754665.1 Bison bison bison | reverse complement strand
TTTCTTTGGAAGGAATGATGCTAAAGCTGAAACTCCAGTACTTTGGCCACCTCATGTGAAGAGTTGACTCATTGGAAAAGACTCTGATGCTGGGAGGGATTGGGGGCAGGAGGAGAAGGGGACGACAGAGGATGAGATGGCTGGATGGCATCACTGACTCGATGGACGTGAGTCTGAGTGAACTCCGGGAGTTGGTGATGGACAGGGAGGCCTGGTGTGCTGTGATTCATGGGGTCACAAAGAGTCAGACACGACTGAGCGACTGAACTGAGGGGACCACCCAGGCTTCCTAGCTTCTCCTTCATTGATCTTTCTAGAATACCCGGCTGCTTCTACTATTAAACTCTCATTGGTTGATTGATTGATTGAAAAAAGTTGCAGCAATCAAAACAGTAGGGTCCTGGCATAAAACAGACACATAGATCGATGGAACAGGATAGAAAGCCTAGAAATAATTAATTGACCCATGCAGTAATGGTCAATTAATCTATGACAAAAGAGGCAAGAATATACAATGAAGAAAAGACAGTCTCTTCAATAAGTGGTGCTGGGAAAACTGGGCAGCTACATGTAAAAGAATGAAATTAGAACATTTTCCCATACCACATACAAAAATAAATTCAAGAGCTAAATGTAAGACCGGATACTATAAAACTCCTAGTGGAAAACGTAGGCAGAACGCTCTTTGATTGAACATCTCAAGGGCTGTTCTGTACTTGTCAAGGGACATATGGCTTTATGTGGAGGAAGAAAGAAGAGTTCCACCAGTTGCCTCTTTGATTCAGTTCCTGAACAATGAAGCCCCTTCCCCAGTCCCTATTAACTCTTCTCTACCTTGGCCCTCCCTGAAACATTTGCTGGTGGGGCATGGTGGGGAGGGGGTGGGAATGGTTAGGAATGAGGAGAGAAGGCTGTACCTGCAGTTCTTTTTGTCCTGGCCCAAGCTCTGTTGGTATATTTCTTCAAACATGTTCAGTGGCCTGTCACCACAAGAATTTGCTTAGTTCAGTGGAAATAGTCTGAACTTACATAGGATTTTAATTTCAGCTGCTGACGCTTAACCCAGATAGGTTAGAATTTTAGTGCATGTAGCCAAAGGCTATCAGAAAACTTCTGGAGTAAAAATCAGTTTAAGA
>NW_011484997.1:6881-7524 GCF_000754665.1 Bison bison bison | reverse complement strand
TCTCCTGTGTCTCCTGCACTGTAGGCAGATTCTTTACCACTGAGTCACTGGGGAACACCACTCCCCTGCAACACGCCCCCCCATGCCATACTTATTGTGTAATGGTCTATAAACTTTTTGTGGGAGGTCTACTTTTATTTCTTCATGCCTGAAAAAATGAAGGAGGTGAGGGTGAAGAATAGAGAGAGAAGAGAACTCTGCTGGAAGCATCAGGTGAGGTCTGTGAGGTGAAAATATTTCTGGGCCTCAGCCTCTGTGATTTGTTTGAGCATTTTGGATTTTGTATTGATGGCTGACTCTCAACTAACTAGTCTTTTAGTTTGTCCTAAGTAACATCTTCCTGGAGAAGAAGGAAGGCATGGTGGTAGGGTCAATGGAGAGAGGGAAAAACCCATCCTTAGGGTCCTCCTTCTTCAGATTGCTGGGCTCCAGGGAGGAATGGCAGGTAGGAGCCCCTGAGTATAGTGAAAAGAGTTGGTGTCTAAAGTTTTTTTATCTTTATGCATCCCCGCGTGCATACTAGGCTGTTCATTCCTGGGTGCAGCCAGTGGCCTGTGGCTTTCAAATGTCAGCTCCTGTCAGTTTTGTCTACAGGTTTTCTCTGACTGTGGACACCTGCCTGGTCCATACCAGGAGCCAGCCA
>NW_011484997.1:4219-5887 GCF_000754665.1 Bison bison bison | reverse complement strand
GGGGAGCTCGGGCAAGGCTGTTTTCTTTCTGTGATTGGCCACGTAAAGTGCAAAGCTGCCTGGAGGTCAGAAGTGCTTGGTGCCCTTGCACTTCCGTGATGTCTCTATCGTGCTTTCAAATTCATCATGGGGTGCTGTGAAAGACAGGAAGATGGCAAGTGCCAGCCCATACTTCCTACTAGTTTATAATCTCCACAAATAGAACAAGGCAGGTGTTTCAATAATTTCCATACATGGCAGAAAGGAAGGGAAGAAACAAGAGTATTCCATAATTTGAGTGTTGACCGTCAAGGATTTTTTTGGGGTGGGTCGGTATCTGAGATGGTAATTTGAGGCCATTGGAAATGAACGGGGGCAAGAATTGCTTTCACTAAGTGGCACTGCTATGGAAAAAGCAACTTTTGAATCATAGAAAATAATGCAGTCACATGATCAGAAGACCCACATAAGACTGTTGGTAATGACTGAGTGGCAGAAATGTAGACTGAGAAATCTATTCTTGAGGTTTATATTCCAAAGGAGCCACTTTATTTTAGGTGAGTAGACCAAAGAAAGCTGTAATATTTTAAATTATTGTTATTATTCATAACAATACTTTGAATTTGTATAGTACCTTTCTTCTGAGGAGCTTGAGGCATTTCACATATATTATCTCATTTATCTTTTATACCATCCCAGTGGGAATATGTATTATTAACTTTCTAGTGCCATGGGACTGAATCTTTTGCAAATTCTTTTTCCTGGGGATGAATGGAACTACATCATTACAGAAGCAGATGTTGACTGAAGACACCCACAACTTGCTACTGAATGTGAGCTAATTATAATAGCTCGATTCTCCGACTTTACTTTGGGAAACCATTTTGCCTCTCTGCCTCAGTGTATAGGAAAATGAAGGAGCTTAGTTAATCAGCTTAGTTGATATGAAATCAACCCATAACTATAAAAAGAAAAAAAAAGTAGAAAAACCTCATATACAGTTAATTAATACATGTAGAGTTTGTTAGTTACAGCTAAATATTGACATAGTATTTTCAGTAGGAAAGGTTACATATGAACTTTGTCTGCTACCCTCTTTTAAGTGGGGAAATCTTCAGTTAACTGAAATTGCCTGGTTTTGGTCTTAGCTGAAAGGTAAATTTCTTTGTCAAGTTCAGGAACACTGTGTCCAATCATTATTGAATAATAGTGTTTAAATCCTATTTCTATTGCACCCAAGAGGAACATTTAGATATGGTTTTTCTCATTAACTGGAAACACTACAAAGTTCATCCATGACTTCTTCTCCATAAATTACTGCCTAGTAAGGTTTGCCAGAAAAAGTCACAAGAAAAATTCTTTTCTAAGTCACATCTGAGGAGTAGCAGGGTTTCTGAGAAGCTTTGCAGAACTCTCAGAGCCTCGGTCATATCTGGGTATGGTGATATGGGTGCTAAAAATGAGTTGCCTGTATTGGCCAGGGAGGAGAATCACCCCTTCTATTCCCTGTAGTTTGCATGCCTTTCTGGCTTCAATCTGTGTTGGAGTCTGCCATTAAACACACCAGAAAGTACCTCTCCCTCAAACAATCTATAAAATCTGGGTCAAGAGAAGCCTGAAATATTGTCAGGCTTTACAGTCTGAATTCAGGGCCACAATTTTTAAGAATTTGTCATATTTCCAATCTAC
>NW_011484997.1:2923-3294 GCF_000754665.1 Bison bison bison | reverse complement strand
CCTGAACTACATCCTGAAGGATGTGCTGGACTTAATCAGACCAAGAAAAGAGGTAAGAGCGATATGAACAGCAAATCTAACTTGAAGCAAACCCACAGAGGCCTTTGCATAGGAGGATCCTGGCATTTCAGTTTTACTAGAGGGTGGGAGAAGAAATTGGGTCATGGAAAGTCTGATATTCATACATTCATTTATTCATTATTTCATTCAACAGATACTGGCTCAGTGTCTGCAGTGGGTCAGGTAGTGTTCTAGGCATTTTGGTTACAGTTATGAACAAGATGGACAAGATTCACTTCTCAAGGAGCTACTGGTGGCAGGAGGTACTAGAGATTTCACTAAGCAACTAAGGTCCTTATCCAATAGAATAG
>NW_011484997.1:0-930 GCF_000754665.1 Bison bison bison | reverse complement strand
AAGGAAATGGCAACCCACTCCAGTGTTCTTGCCTGGAGAATCCCAGGGACAGGGGAGCCTGGTGGGCTGCCGTCTATGGGGTCGCACAGAGTCGGACACGACTGAAGCGACTTAGCAGCAGCAGCAGCAGCAGAATGACAACAGAGAGTTGGAGGTGACCCATGGCAGACATGGGTGAGAAATACCCTTTGTTGACATAAGCCACTGAGATTTTCAGGTTCTTTGTTACTGCAGCATAACATAGCAAAAGTTGTCCAATACACATAATCAAGTGAAAGTGTTACTCACTCAGTCATGTCCGACTCTTTGTGACCACATGGACTGTAGTCCACCAGGCTCCTCCGACCATGGGATTTCCCAGGCAAGAATACTGGAGTGGGTTGCCATTTCCTTCTCCAGGGGATCTTCCTGACCCAGGGTTTGAACCCAGGTCTCCTGCATTGCAGGCAGACTCTTTACTGTCTGAGCCACCCAGAAAGCCAGTGTAGTCAAGAGATGTTAAATTCAATTACTATGAAAGATAGTGACAATAAAAATATCTTAATTTTTACAAATTTCTAAGATTTGTGCTAAACAGTGTTTGTTTATTGCAATGAAATTCTAGTTTCTTGCAACCCCATATTTACAGCATCTCTTGATATTCACTTGTCAAACCCTACACTGTGGCCCATATATGCATAAAAGAGTTCACCCTATGAAAGGATTTGAGAGTTTAAGTTGTTCTGTTTTTTCCCCTAGCTTTAACTGACAAATATGCCTTGGTTGTAAATGAATAGATCATATATGCATGAATTTATTTCTGGGCTCTCTGTTCTATTCCATTGATCTATGTGAATGTTTTTATGTCAATACTATACTATTTTGATTAATCTAGCTTTGTAATTTGGTTTAAATCAGAAAGTGTGATGCCTCCAGCTTTGTCATTTTTCC
>NW_011484996.1:8771-9576 GCF_000754665.1 Bison bison bison | reverse complement strand
CTCCAGGGGATCCTGACTCAGTGATCAAACCCAGGTCTCCCACATTTCAGGCAGATGCTTTACCATCTGAGCCACCAGGGAAGCCCATCCATTTTCTAATTTGTGCTTTCCAACAATCTCATTTACGATAGCGGCAATTTTATTTTCCCCCCATATTCAGTTCAGTTCATTTCAGTTCAGTGGCTCAGTTGTGTCCGACTCTTTGCAACCCCATGAAAGGCAGCACACCAGGCTTCCCTGTCCTTCACTATCTCCCGGAGTTTGCTCAAACTCATGTCCATTAAGTCAGTGATGCCATGCAACCATCTTATCCTCTGTCACCTCCTTTTCCTCCTGCCCTCAGCATCAGGGTCTTTTCCAACGAGTTGACTCTTTGCATCAGGTGGCCAAAGTCTTGGAGCTTCAACCTTAGTATCAGTCCTTCCAATGAGTATTCAGGATTGATTTCCTTTAGGCTTGACTGGTTTGATCTCCTTGCTGAAGGCTACTGTTAATCTGGATGAAGTAAAAAGCCAGATTTTGCAGTAAGTTCAGTTTTCAAAAACAAATAAGTGTAAGCTGTCAAAGAAGAAAGAGAACAATTCCTTCTTGGGGATATATGGAAACTTCCCAGAGACTGACATTTGGGTTGTTGGATATCACTGAATGTCTGTGGCTGAGCTCAGGGCAAGCTCTGGCTCCCTATTTCACATGATCACAGCAACAACAGTTGATATATCACATAGAATTTGTGTATTACGTAACAGTATCCAAAGACATGTATGGAAAAGGGAAGTCGCTCAGTCTTGTCTGACTCTTTGCGACC
>NW_011484996.1:4987-6185 GCF_000754665.1 Bison bison bison | reverse complement strand
ACAGAGACTGAGACAGAACTGTGTTTGAGCATCTCCTGTGGAGGTATGGGTCAGCAGTGGACTGCCGCAGGGACAGGGGCTCTTGGTGCAGCAGACTTGGGTATGGCATAAGCTCTCTTGGAGGAGGTCATCATTAACATCACCATATAGCTGCCAGAACTTACACAGGACTGGGAAATAGACTCTTGGAGGGCACAAACAGAACCTTGTGTGCACTGGGACCCAGGAGAAAGGAGCAGTGACCCCCAAAAGAGACCGACCTAGACTTGCCTGTGAGGGTCCAGGAGTCTCCAGTGGAGGGGTGGGTCAGTGTCAGCCTGCTGCAAGGTTGGGGGCACTGATTATAGTATGTATAGTATGTATCCCATACATGTATATTATGGGATCTTTTGAAGGAGGTTGCCATTATCTTCATTACCTCTACCATAGTTTGGCCCCAGGTAAATAGCAAGGATGGAACACAGCTCCACCCATCAATAGAAAATTAGATTAAAGATTTACTGAGCATGGCTCCAACCATCAGAACAAGACCCAACTTCCTGCTCAGCCAGTCTCTCCCATCAGGAAGCTTCCATAGCCTCTTATTCTTCTTCATCAGAGGGCAGACAGACTGAAAACAACTGTCACAGAAAACTAACCAATCTAACCATATGGACCACAGCCTTGTCTAACTCATTGAAACTATGAGCCATGCTGTGTGGGGCCACCCAAGGCAGATGGGCCATGGTGGAGAGTTCTGACAAAATGTGGTCTACTGGAGAAGGGAATAACAAACCACTTCAGTATTCTTGCCTTGAGAACCCCATGGACAGTCTGAAAAGGCAAAAAGATAGGACACTGAAAGAAGTATATTATAATATGTGAAACAGATTGCCAGTCCAGGTTTGATACATGAGACAGGGTGCTCAGGGCTGATGCACTGGGATGACCCTGACAGATGGGATGGGGAGGTAGGTGGGAGGGGGGTTCAGAATGGGGAACACATGTACACCCATGGCTAATTCATGTCAATGTATGGCAAAACCCACTACAATATTGTAAAGTAATTAGCCTCCAATTAAAATAAATAAATTTTAAAAAAAGAAGAAAGATGAGCTCCCCAGTTTGGTAGGTGCCAATTATGCTAGTGGAGATCAGTAGAGAAATAACTCCAGAAAGAATGAAGAGACAGAGCCAAACCCAAAACAACACCCAGTTG
>NW_011484996.1:3826-4887 GCF_000754665.1 Bison bison bison | reverse complement strand
CCATTACATCTACTACTGTGGGCAAGAGTCCCTTAGAAGAAATGGAGTAACCTTCATAGTCAACAAAATAACCTGAAATGCAGTACTTCGATGTAATATCAAAAATGACGAAACTCTGTTCATTTCCAAGGCAAACCATTCAATATCACGGTAATCCAAGTCTATGCCCCCATCAGTAATGCAGAAGAAGCTGAAGTTGAACAGTTTTATGAACCTCCAAGACCTTCTAGAACTAACATCCAAAAAAAACATGCTCTTTTCATTATAGGGGACTGGATTGCCAAAGTAGGAAGTCAAGCAACACCTGAAGTAACAGGCAAATTTGGCCTTGGAGTACAGAATGAAGCAGGACAAAGGTAATAGAGTTTTGCCAAGAGAACACACTGGTCATAGTAAACACCCTCTTCCAACAACAAAGAGAAGTCTCTAGACATGGACATCACCAGATGGTCAACATCGAAATTAGATTGATTATATTCTTTGCAGCCGAAGATGGAGAAGCACTATACAGTCAGCAAAAACAAGACCAGGAAATGACTGTGGCTCAGATCATGAACTCCTTATTGCCAAATTCAGACTTAAATTGAAGAAAGTAGGGAAAACCACTAGACCATTCAGATATGAGCTAAATCAAATCCCTTACGATTATACAGTGGAAATGAGAAATAGATTTAAGGGACTAGATCAGAAAGACAGACAGACTTCCTGATGAACTATGGATGGAGGTGCATGACACTATACAGGAGACAGGGAGCAAGACCATCCCCAAGAAAAAGAAATGCCAAAAAGCAAAATGGCTGTCTGAGGAGGCCTTAAAAATAGTTGTGAAAAGAAGAGAAGCGACAAACAAAGGAGAAAAGGAAAGATATGCTCATTTGAATTCAGAGTTCCAAAGAATAGTAAGGAGATATAGAAAGACTTCCTCAGTGATCAATGCAGAGAAATAGAGGAAAACAATAGAATGGGAAGGACTAGAGATCTCTTTAAGAAAATTAGAGATACCAAGGGAGCATTTCATGCAAAGATGGGCTCAATAAAGGACAGAAATGGTATGGACCTAA
>NW_011484996.1:0-720 GCF_000754665.1 Bison bison bison | reverse complement strand
GAAACTCACTAAGTAACTGTATCTATTGCAATCAAAAGTTTTTGTGCAGGGTGAAACATATATTTCATTCATTAAGCAGTTAGTGAACTACTGAAATGTTCAGTCAGGGATTTCCACGGTGGGAGGGGATGGACATATCAAAATCCACTACAATTTATTGTTTTTCAAAATTGCCTAAGTGTAGACTTAGCAACTGAACAACTGTAACAACCTCTAACACAAAGATTTTGGCATGTTCTATAATAACATTTTCTAAACTATTTCATCATGGCACCAATGGAAAGATGGTATTTGTACAGCCTATGGGATAAATAGACAAGGCAGCTCAGGATACTTAATCAGTCCATGAGATGCAACTGCCTCAGGTGCCAATTAGTAATTACCTTATGTGCACCAACCAATTAGTTAAACTGATGACAACTTCACACACCTGTAGACCATTTGTAATGTGTGGCTCTGCACTGTACTCCACCATCATCCACAGTTGGTTCAGTTCAGTCGCTCAGTCATGTCCTACTCTTCATGACCCCATGGACTGCAGCATGCCAGGCTTCCCTGTTCATCACCAGCTCCTGGAACTTGCTCAAACTCATGTCCATTGAGTCAGTGATGCCAGCCAACCATCTCATCCTCTGTTGTCCCCTTTTCCTCCTGCCTTCAGTCTTTTCCAGCATTAGGGTCTTTTCCAAGGAGTCAGTTCTTCTCATCAGGTGGCCAAAG
>NW_011484995.1:14397-16237 GCF_000754665.1 Bison bison bison | reverse complement strand
CATAAAACATATACCATCGTTTCACGGTCATTAATGGACATTTACAATGTGGACTGCCTTTAAATCATCAAACACACGCATGTTTCTACTTGAGGGCAGTCAAGCCCATTCCCTCATGTTTCATCCAATCATGTAAATCAGTCTCCTTCGTGTTCACTTTACTGACACATTTTCACATTTTGTGCTCCTTAGTTGACAGTTTCCCTCTTGAAAATGACCCCGTGTGTAGTCCTCACGCACAGGCTAGTGTCTCTAAGCACCCATTGCTGCAAGCTAACTTTCAATAGAAAATATCTCTCTCAGAAAGGTTCATTCAGGCAAGAATGGTACTTCTGGGCATGTGAGCTTGACATTGATGCCTCAGATACAAATACCATTTTTTAAGATGGGATTCAGATCTCAATCTCTGTTATTTAAGGTAGCCTTGGAAACTTGGTTGAGTTCCAAATACAGACGGTAAAATGGAGATTTATGGACAAGAAGGAGATTGACTGGACGGACAATGACCATGAGGAGACTTCAAGTTCAGGGGGTCCTGGCTAGACTGTCTCCCAAGGATTCTTGATCAATAGACATCAGGGAGATCAGAAGCACCTGGGAGACAGCAGGTTTAATGAAATGACCCCAACATTGAGGGTGATCAGAGTAAGTGTGCTCACTAGTCTGACTTAGGTGTCTTGATAAAACTAGGAAAGGATGGACACAGAAACCCACAGGTCAAGACCTCGTTGAGAAACAAATTTCAGGAAGCCAGAGAAAAATGTGGTCAAGGCGTCCTTGTCACCTTGGGAGTCAGCATTCTTATCTTCATGGCCTAGTCCTCTGAAAGTCAGCTTTAATCCAAAGGAAGATGATCTGCCTGGTCCTTTACCATCCTGCTGGCATCTGTGAGCTGTGAGCCTCCCCCGGGTCTGCGGAAGGTGGAGTGATGTAGTGACCTCTGTGAAGAGGTCTCATGCTTTCTCCTCCCCAGGTGTCCTGTCCCAGGTGCTGGGGCGGGAGTCAAACCAGGACTATTGGAGGCCCTCTCCTCACCTGGTGTGTCTGTGGATTCTGCATCACACAGAGTACTGACTGCTGGGACTGGAGCCCTCAGTCTTAAGACTCAGAGCTGCAGTGATGGGGTGCTTTGGTCCTGGGAACAGCACAGCATAGAGCATGTCTCTCCAGAAACCACTCTCCATCCACAGAGACATGTCCATCTAGCTCCATGAGGACCTAGGACACAACCCTGTGTTGCTGTCCCAGGAGGTCCAGGGAGAAGTTAGACCCAACCCACATAACGCTACCTGCACGGCTGCTCCAAGCACCAGGGGACACCCGCCTTCATCAGGAAACAAGAGGACACTTTTCAAGGCAGGAGAGAAAATGTCAGGATGGGGTTTTCTCTCAGAAGCTGGGGTCTCTCCACTGGAACATTCCCTCCCCTGCAAGCTCCTTCCACTGTCACCCCAGAGAGCTTTCCTGTTTCTGAACCTGGGACGTGATTTCATGGAGTCAGGCTGGTCTGTCTTTCCCCATCTGTCTTAGGACACGCTGCACAGAAATATTTCCTCAGGGGACCTATTAGGTCACTACTTTCTGTTACTTGCTGTCAACTTTTTAATTATTAATATTTCTACTTAACTTCAAGTCTGCTTTCACCTTAGATGGATTTCCAAATCCTCTCAGGCTGAAATTCTCCCCAGCCCTGTTAGACTCTGTGTCTTTCATTTGAATAGTGAGTAGTATTTGAAGTTGGCAATGATGTCATAGACCACTGGAGTGACTTTTTCCCCAGAGGACACTTGAAAATGTCTGGACACCAGTTAGGCTGTATCGTAAGGGATGAACTGTAGGT
>NW_011484995.1:9832-10352 GCF_000754665.1 Bison bison bison | reverse complement strand
GTTCATGCATCTACGTCTCTGGTGTCCTCAGGCTCACCTTCTACATCAACCTGGGTGGGGGTCCCACTGGATTTCCATGGAGAGAACTATGAAGAAAGGTCTGAGTGTGGTGTCAACTCTTTGAGCACCACCGAGGGGCATTCCTCCCTTCACTAATTGACAGGCTCTAGTAGGTGCAGTAGCTTCTGTCCTTTGGGTGGTTTTACGGCAGATAGAGGACACACACTAAAGGAAGCCTGTACTTTAAAAACAATTCCTAAATGATATCCTCAGCTTTCTCGTCAAGCTATGAGCCACCAGAAGTTTATACGAGGACAAGTCTTTCAAGGAGAGAGTACTATACATCTAAGGAATATACAGAATATTCCCTGATGAATAAAGAAGCCATTGTGAGCGCTGTCTTGGTGTTCAGACATCCCTCCTGACTGTCTCATGGAAGAAACCCTACATTTAGCTGATGACTCTTACTGATTTTAAACCACATATGTCCTAATGCATGCATGCTAGTCACTCCAGTCAT
>NW_011484995.1:9325-9732 GCF_000754665.1 Bison bison bison | reverse complement strand
GGAAGGCAGGGTGGTGGTGTAGAAGATGGGGGTGTGGGGTCTTCTCCTCTGCCTGGTGACAGCTCCCCAAGGTGAGGGTCTCAGGTGCAGACATGGGTCTGTGGGGATGGTTGTGACTGCAGGTCGCTGACAGGGACTGATTCTCCTACCCAGGTGTCCAGCCCAGATGCACTGCTGCAGTCGGGCCAGAACTGGTGAAGCCCTCACTGACTGTCTCCTCACTTGCACTGTCTCTTCGTACTCCATCACGTGGTTATTGTGGGAACTGGATTCGCCAGGACCCAGGGAAGGGGCTAGAGCAGATGACATGCATAAACTATGATGGTGACACTTACTACAGCCCCTCCATCAAGAGCCACACCTCCATCTGCAGAGACATCCAAGAATCAGTTCTCCCTGCAGCTGAG
>NW_011484995.1:5138-5828 GCF_000754665.1 Bison bison bison | reverse complement strand
CTCTTTTCACTGAAAACAATAACTAGCAGGACAAGGACTGGTGACGTTTAATATTGGGGCCTGTTGGGAATACACAGCTCGGTGAGGCCCTGAGAAGTACACGTCTATATGTCTGTGAGTGTTGTGTGAGTGTGTGTAAGTGTGCATGTTTGTGTGTATGTATATATATGAGGGAGTGTTTGTATGTGTGTGCATGTGAGTGTGCATATGTAAGTGTGAGGGTGTTTATGTGTGCATCTGAGTGTGTGAATGTGTGTGATTGGTTTTGTGTCTGTATGTGTGAGTGTGAAAGTGTTTGTGAGTATATATCTCTGTATGTCTGTGTGACAGGTGTGTGTTTGTATAAAGGTGTGTATGTGAATGGTGTGTGTGTGTGTGATAGGTGTGTTTGACATGTGTATGTGTGCCTGTATGTCTGTGTGACAAAGGTGTGTGTATGTAACAGATGTGTGTATGTGATAGGTGTGTGTTTCTGTGTAGTCGCTGTGTGTGTTACAGGAGGGTGTGTGTGTAACAGGTGTGTGTCTGTAACAGTTGTGTGTGTTACAGGTGGTGTGTGTGAGAGACAGATGTGTGTGTGTATGTGACAGGTGTGTCTGTATGTGTGTGACAGGTCTGGGTGTGTGACAGGTCTCTTTGTGTGTTACAAGTGTATGTGTGTGTAACAGGTGTGTGTGTGTGTGACAGGTG
>NW_011484995.1:0-1908 GCF_000754665.1 Bison bison bison | reverse complement strand
ATTAAATTCATCAAAGGTATGTTTTATAAAAGTCCCTAGAGAAACTTTCTGTTCTGAGACTGTTGCTCCCTGGAAGATTTTAAAATTACTCTGACGAAATTCAATTTTCACACCGACGATCATTCTCTCCATGTTGTCTCCTCCATCTTGATTCGGTCCTGCAGGGTTTACAGTTTAGGAATTTGTCCATTTCTTCCAGATTGTCCAATTTGTTGGCATACAACTCTTTGTAATAATCTCATATGTTTTCTGTATCTCTGAGGTATTAGCTTTATGTCTTTTCTGTTTTTAATTTTATTCCAGTAAGTTCTTTTTCCTCCTTTGGAGACTGGCTAAAGACTTATGGTTTTGTTTGTCTTTGAAAAAACGACAATGACAACAACAACACCAGCTGTTGATTTAACTGATCGTTGTTGCTGTTGTGTGTGTGTGTATGTGTGTTCATCTCAACATTATTAATTTCTGCACTGTTTTGTCCTTTCCTTCCTACTACTGCCTCTGTGCTTTTGTGGTGTTCTGTTCTAATTTCTGTATGTAGTAAGTTGGATTGTTTCCTTCCATTTCTTGAAGAAGGCCTGTATCACTGTCAGCTTTCGTTTCAGAACTGCTGGGCTGGCATAGAGTTTAGAGATAAGACTGTGTTAGTCAGTCAGTCGTGTCTGACACTTTGTTGCCCCAGAGACTGTAGCGCGCCAGTCTTCTTTGTCCTTTCTAGGCAAGAATCCTGGAGTGGGTTGCCATTTCCTACTCCAGGGAATCTCACACCCGGGGAGTCAACCCAGGTCTTGTACATTGCAAGTGGATTCTTTACCACAAGAGGCAAAATTCTCATTATCTACAGAACAGTGTACATAGAAAACCCTAAAGACTCCACACAAAGCTATTAGACCACACTCATCCAGAGAGCCCTGAACTCAACAGGTCAGAGTGGGTACCAGCATGTGATAGCTCATGGCTTATGAGTTGTTGGGGACTCTCTGGATCCCACGTCTGATGCCATAAACTAAACCCCCTAGAAACCAAGCGGCAGTGGATTGGGGAAGTGTCTGCAGTGTTCCAGTCCCGTGAGACGAGAAGCATATTTGGGTTTTACAGGTGGTCCAGTGGGATCACGAGATCAGAGAAACTACTGAAGAGTGGACAGCCTGTTAGGCGTGCACCACAAGACTCCACTGGCTTTGATGATGGATGAAGGTGTTGAGCCAAGGGATGAGGACACATCCAGAAGCTCAGTGACTGGGATGGCAGAGGCCAGAGTTCCAGGGACACCCTCAGGATTCTTGGCCATGTTGCATAGCACCGGGCACAAGTGACCCCACAAACTCTGAGGGAGAGTGAGGTGGGGCCTCTCCCCAGAGCTCATTCACGTCTCGGGAAACTGGATCTGGCACAGAAGACACGCTCGTGCAGAACTGCTGTGGCCAAAGCCAGACCGGGAAGGGCTTTGCATAGACAGTAGGTTCTAACTCAGTCAGTGCACAGGTGAGATACGTGTGCCGAAGAAGAGCTGACCTGTGCCAGACACGAAGGGGTGACGTCTCAGGGCAGGAGACCAGGGTCACGGGACAGGGCATCCATCAGAGTGGGGACACACACTGGTCTTTTTTACTCCAGGAGGGATAACACCACTGGTGACACTGATGACAGCTCTCCCCACCCCGGGCAAACCCGCTGTAAAGTCCACACAGGCTGTGACTGTCGTCAGCCCCAGTCTACATCCTCACACACAGAAATGCAGGTGTGAGGCCACAGCCGCAGGGCCACAGGGAGATGGGGGAGCGGAGCCCTAAGGAGCTCCCAGAAGCTGCGTGTCCTCAGTCCTCAGTAGACTTGGGGTCCTCAGTGTCCACCCTCAGGGAGGAGATGCTGAGGTTCACGAGTTCCTGCAGACACTCAGTTGTGCACAGG
>NW_011484994.1:11031-11839 GCF_000754665.1 Bison bison bison | reverse complement strand
GTCTTTTCCAGTCTGTAGACCACTTGGGACTGTGTGATTACAAAACAAGAAGGCACAAGGGGTATGGTTCTTGCCCCCCAATGAAATCAAGGCCACACATTTTATCTATGAAATGCTTCTTATATGGAATTAGGATAAGATATCAAGTGTCACTTATGGGCATAAATGTGTGGATTATAGAAGGGATTAATGCACATTTGGCACTTCATGCTGATGGATTAAACTTTCAGTCTTTCTCTCTCTTGCCTACACAGACATGCACACACACACTTCTCATACATTCTCCACTGTCATTCTCATAAAAATATACCTGAAAAAACCAACATGTCCCTATCCAAACTACTACTCCTGCATCCTAAAGCATCCAAAACATTATTTGACAAATAATTAGAAAATATCTCCACCAAAGGCCAATTATGTTTACATCAAGAAAAATTCTACATTTCAGCTCTAGTCTGCACCCTGACTCTGGGCACAAACTCAGCATCTAATTTTAATTAGCCACCTTACAAACGTGTGAGGAAACTCGTAAGGGGACATCGGTGTGACAGTGTGGGTGACACAGAACAGACACCTACCCAATGATGGAAACACTCCAGAAAGTTCATCTTCTTCCCAGAAGGTCATCGTCACCAAACGGATGACAGCACATTTTGCTTTCATCCATGAAAGGAGCACATCCGACAGGCCAGTCTAAGGAAATGCCAGCGACTTCAGTGAGGCCTCCTCCCTAGAAGACTCAGCAGCTGGCTTTCCACGCCCCTCAGCCCAGCAAGAGGGTTTAAGGCAAAGTCCAACCAGTTCCATC
>NW_011484994.1:6493-7424 GCF_000754665.1 Bison bison bison | reverse complement strand
TTTCACCATCTCACAAAAAACAGTGTTTTCAATATGGTCTCCAATATGGAATTCTGTTTGGGGACTGGATGGCCAATGAAAGCATTTCAGGAAAACAATAATAAACTCCGTTATGGGCAAGCAGCATGCTTTTTGATTGATAGCATTCATTAAAGTGTGGACCAACAAATGAGCCAGACTTCTGCAGGATGTAACTGTCCTTGGAACAAACTTCAGGTGGAGACTGAGTCTGCTGAAGCATGTCCAAACGCCCCACCTCCCACGGCCAGTGCTTGGAGGTTTTCACACCTCTGCTGGTTCTGCTAACAGACTTGAGGCTTGCCTCTGGCCCCCACATAACCCTGCCTTGCTCTGGGGAAGATCACCTACCCTGGTCTTATCTGTCCTCACTATGGAGGGGGCTAAAGTCAGAGCAGAAGAAAGTAACCTTGCTCAATGAGACAGCACGGCCATCGGAGGAGCTAAGAAAACATTTTTTAATCTCAAGTTTGAGAAACACTATTCCTCAATGAAAGGGACAGGGAAATGCAAATCACCACCACATGGCCACGTTCCTTTTTTAAATTTAATTTTTCTTATTTTAATTTTTTCAGCCTTACCACATGGAATGTGGGATCTTAGTTTCCCAATCAAGGATTGAATCTGCACCCCCTGCAATGAAAGAGCATGGTCTTCACCACTAAACCGCCAGGGAAGTCCAATATGGCCACCTTTAGAAAATAGGAAATGAATACTAATGGGGAAATTTAACAGTGCATGACTCCTGAATCTCCTACCCCCAACTACTGCCATCCCTTTGGTAGATCCCAGTGTAATAATTCCCTCAGCTCCAAATGAGAATTCCCAGTTAAGGTTCCCTTGGTGTTAGTCACTCAGTCATGTCCAACTCCTTGCAACCCCATGGACAGTGGCCTGCCAGGCTCCTCTGTCC
>NW_011484994.1:5800-6393 GCF_000754665.1 Bison bison bison | reverse complement strand
GAAATTCTTTCTCTCTCTCTCTGTTTATATATATATATATATATATATAAATTTTTTTAAGATTATATGGTCCAAGTTTAAGCTATTTGAGGGCAGAGACCTTGTCTGCTTCACTGTTTTACCTACAGTGTCTAGAACAGCATCTGAAAAACCATAGGTACTCAATAAATACTCATTGACTAAGTCACTCCCCCAAGTAATGCTTTTCTTTGTAACTCTTCAAGTCAATATAACAAGAGTGGACTCTTCAAGCATAGGCTAGAAGATTGGACTAGATGACCTTTCAAGTCTCACCAGATCATAAGATACTATGGTTTTCCAGCCAAGTCCCTACCTTTATGCAGCAGTTTCCGGTTTGCAAAGACTTTCACAATGATTACCACTTTTGATCTTCACCAGAACCTTGTGGAGTTTCCAAGGCAAGGTGTTGATACAGATAAGGAAGCAACTTCATACTTCAGGCCAGGATACAGGAGAGGTAATAAGTGAGAAGAACGTCTTTGCAGTCTGACCCTTTAGCACACAGAGAGATGTCAGCATCTCCAGATTCCAAACTCCCCACCACCACCCAGTCCCTTTAAGACATTCAGGGG
>NW_011484994.1:4717-5700 GCF_000754665.1 Bison bison bison | reverse complement strand
GGGGAACACATGTATACCTGTGGCGGATTCATTTTGATATTTGGCAAAACTAATACAATTATGTAAAGTTTAAAAATAAAATAAAAAAAGATATTTGTAGGGACTTCCCTGGTGGTCCAGTAATTAGGAATTCATCTTGCAATTCAGGGGACAGAGGTTCAATCCCTGGTCAGGGAACTAAGATCCTATATGCCACAGAGCAACTAAGCCTGTGCACAGCAACTGCTGAGCCCACGCACTCTGGAGCCCGTTTGCCACAGCTAGAGAGTCCATGTGCCATCACGAAAGATCCTGCATGATGCAACAGATTCCGTGTGCTGCAACTAAGACCCAACACAACCTAATAAAAACTTTTTTAAAAGGTAGAAAGAAAAAAAAAAAAACCCTACCAATGGCGTCCTACCACATCTAGAATCAAACATAAATTCTTGGTTTGTTTTTTTCAAAATTCACTTCATCATCTGGTCCCTGCCCATGGTCTCACAGCACTCTCCTCTTCACAAATCTGTTCCAGCCAGGCTGACCCTCAAACTTACCTTCTCCCCATCCTCCAGGGCCTTTTCATTGGCTATCTCCTCTACTTGGAATGTTCTTCCACTTGGTCATCGCAATCTGGCTGCTTTTTGTCATTCAAAATTAAGTTTAAGTGTCACTTCTCAGAGAAACCTTCCTGGACAACATAATCTAAGTTGCTCCCTGCACACCCACCCCATCATCTGCTATCACAAAACCCTGTTTTAATTACCTTTATACCATGTATCGAGCTTCCCCAGTGGCTCAGTGGTAAAGAGACCGCCTGCAATGCAGGAGATGAAGGTTCGATCCCTGGGTCGGGAAGATCCCCTGGAGAAGGAAATGGCAACTCACACCAGTATTCTTGCTTTGGAAATCCCCTGGACAGAGGAGCCTGGCAGTCCATGGGGTCACAAAAGATTGGACACGACTGAGCAACTGAACACCAACAAGCAAGAATACCAAGTATC
>NW_011484994.1:0-1403 GCF_000754665.1 Bison bison bison | reverse complement strand
GGCTGCCGTCTATGGGGTCGCACAGAGTCGGACACGACTGAAGCGACTTAGCAGCAGCAGCAGCACAGTTAGGAGTAGGCACAGGGAGGCCCAGAGCTAAGTTCTGGAGTTAGTATTGACCCTATGCTATGCTATGCTAAGTCACTTCAGTCGTGTCCGACCCTGTGTGACCCCATAGACGGCAGCCCACCAGGCTCCCCTGTCCCTGGGATTCTCTAGGCAAGAACACTGGAGTGGGTTGCCATTTCCTTCTCCAAGGCATGAAAGTGAAAAGAGAAAGTGAAGTCGCTCAGTCGTGTCCAACTCTTAGCAACGCCATGGACTGCAGCCTACCAGGCTCCTCCGCCCATGGGATTTTCCAGGCAAGAGTACTGGAGTGGGGTGCCATTGCCTTCTCCGAGTATTGACCCTAGATATAGACAAATTGTTCTGCACAAAGAAATTCTGTAATACTTTTATATTTCTCCTGAGAGGGCCAAAGCAAAAAGTAAAAGAAAAGGGATGAGGCCATGAAGAGAGAGGAAGGAAGCTAACCCACATGGTGAGAGACTGGAGCTCAGGTTGCAGAAATGGCTTAGGGACTTGAAAGGACAAGGATGGCCACTGCTCCATCTCAAGTTGTTTGCAACTGTGGTAGCATCTCTCCACACCCCCACCCCCAGCTTCAGTAACATCTGCCACACTTTCCTTGTGTCAGTGGGTTGTTGGGAGATGAAGAACAGGAGTTGTGTTCTGAGTTTGAGTCAACATCGTATAGAAGAGAAAGAGTATGTACAGCACAGTAAGAAGACCCTGAAATAAAAAAGCTTCCCAAATAGCAAGCACTCAGGGCTTCAGGCGACTGTATAGCATCAGCACCCTGGAAATTCACAGCTTACACAGGGCTTCGGACTTCCCATGATCTCTGGGATAGAGTTGCTCTGCGTGTGTGCTAAGTCGCTCCAGTTGTGTCTGACCCTGTGCGACTCTATGGACTGTAGCCCGCCAGGCTCCTTTGTCCATGGGATTCACCAGGCAAGAATACTGGCTTGGCTTGTCGTGCCCACCTCTGGGGGATCTTCCCGATCAGGGAATGAGCCATCATCTTCTGCATTGCAGGTGGATTCTTTACAGCTGAGCCACCAGAGGGAAGCCTGGTAGAGGTTCCAGCCAAACTTATTTCAATTTTGAGCACAATGAGGATGACCCTAGCTGACGACTGGAAATGTATAGGATTTTCTTAAAGTGAAATGCAAAAGCAAAATAGAATGTTTTCCAACACAATTCAGTTGCCATAGTCCTCTGAGCTATTTTTCTCTTTTTCTTCTTTACTTTCCTTTTCTCTCCTTCTCCCTCCCTCTCCTGTCCTCCCCCTCTCTTTTTCCTGGCCTTCTTCTCTCTCTCTCTCCTTCCCTCCCTCCCCC
>NW_011484993.1:4764-7401 GCF_000754665.1 Bison bison bison | reverse complement strand
GCCAGTGAGGGGCCAGTGAAGAGGCCAGAGCAGGCATGCAGGCAGGGGGCTGGCAGGGGCTGCAGCTAGGTGGGGGTGGATTGTTGTTCAGTTGCTCAGTCATGTCTGACTCCTTGTGACCCCATGGACTGCAGCACGCCAGGCTTCCCCGTCCTTCACTGTCTCCTGGAGCTTGCTCAAACTCCTGTCCACTGAGTCGGTGATGCCATCCAACCATTTCATCCTCTGCGTCCTCTTCTCCTCCTGTCCTCCTCTTTCCCAGCATCAGGGTCTTTTCCGATGAGTATTGGAGCTTCAGTGTCAGTCCTTCCAATGAATCTAATGGGGATTATAGGCCATGAACAAAATAAACAAGAAACATTCACAGTAAGCACGGTAGGTGCTGAGGAGGAAAATTAGAGCACTGGAGTGCTGGGGAAAGCTGGGAGGGGTTGGGGATTTAGGTAGGGTGGGTAAGGAGGGTTTTGCTGTGAAGATGACCTTCCAGAAAAGAGAGAGAGCAGAGTGGATGTCTGGGGACCAGTGTCCCCTGTGGCAGGAACAGCAGAGTGAGCCCCAGAAGGGGTGTGCCCAGTGACAGCCAGGAGTCTGTGGGATGTGGGGGCTCCCGGAGCATGGGAAGGAAGCAAAGGTTGTGAGCAGAGGCAGTGTGAGCTCACTCACCTGCTAAAAGCTCCTCCTGGCTGCTGAGTTGAGACCAGATCCAAGGGGATGGCAGTGGTCACAGAGCCTCCAGAGAGAGGCCTCTGCAATAAACGTGAGCGTGGCTGAGAGGGGGCCTGGGCAGCGCAGGCTGGGAAAAGCAGTCCGACTCTGGACATTCTGTCAAGGGAGCAGGAAGAGGAAATGCTGATGGATAGGACCCAAGGGTGGTGAGAGCCAGCAAGAGTCAAGGACAGCTCCAGGGTGATTGAACCGAGTGAATGAATGAGCAGGTGGTGATGGAAACCAACACCCAGGACCCCACCCCCACCCCCCGCCTTGTCTGCTGCCCTTCCCTGAGCCCACCCCACCTGACTTGTAGAGAGAGTGGAGGGGCTGTTCTGGGTCAGCTGGAGCCTCTCTGCTGGTGCTGGCCGAGGTGCTGAACCCACCGTGCCGGAGGGGGTCCCTTTGCTCTGGGCCTGAGGCTCCTCCTGGCCTGGGGTGCTGGGCAGGGGTGCAGGGCGGAGGGTGGGCAGGGGGCAGGGGCTGGCCCCTGTAAGTGTCCTTGTTCTTCAGGGAGCCAGCCTCACCCTGCTGTTCTCGCTCTCCTACTGCTTGACTGCCTTATCCTGCCGTCCACTCTGGCGGGGTGCGGATGGGGTGGGAGAGGTGACCACCCTCACCTCCTCTTCTGACCGCAGGAGGGCAGCCCCCAGGCCAAGGTCCTGTCCTGCCCCACACAGCGGCACTACTGAGGCCGGGCCCCAGGGGGAAGAGGTTCCCTGAACACATTCTCAATCCAGACTACCTGAGGCCAGGCCCCAAGGGAAGGGGTTCCCTGAACACAATCTCAATCCAGACTACCTGGGATGCATTCTGGCAACTTCACACTCTGCCTGTTTCCTCTCCTGCGTGGTAGGGGTCGAAACAACGCCCGCTTCTAGGGTTGTTGTGAGAATAAGATGAGTGCCTCCCCCCTCACCCTGAACCCTGTCACACACTCAGCCACCCCAGGAGAACTGGCAAAAAGGCTGACTTGCTCCCAACCCGAAGCCTACCCCACCCAACCCCGGGAGCTGAGGAGGAGGAGGAGGGGCAAAGCCTGGCCAGGGGCCCCTGTCCTGAGCTGAAGTGGGCTTCTCTCACGGACACAATGGGGCTGTCATCATGAGCTGTCCCCTGGAGGCAAAGTTCCCGCTCCAGACATGAGCCCAGCCTTCTGGAGGGGCGCTGACGGGGAGCCCGGGGAGCTGACCAGACGTGGGGAGGCTAGGAGGGGTGCAAGCCCCCTTTTCCTCCCCCACCTTGCCCGTGGAAGGGGGAGGAGGGGCTGCTCCGTGCTGAGTGTGGTTCTAGGTCTCAGACCTCAGAGCATTTTATGTCTGGCAGCGTAGGCACTCCAGCCCCTCCTGACCTCTTGATTAAATACCCAAACTCATGGCTAAAAACTGGATGAGAGTTAAGGCCACATGGCCTCTCCCTGGCCCACCCTCTCCTCCGCACTGAAGCAGCAACTCCCACCTGTGTGCAGCATCTCCCCCAGGAAAGGCCCGGGCTTTTATGGGCGCTGGCACACGGGGCATCTTTCCAGGAGCCCCGGTCTCTGACCTGTGTCCACTTTCACCAGGGATCAGCTGTTAGGGTTTGTTGCCCACTGCCCCACTGGTCCAGTTTCCCACCATCACAGAGAAGCGGCTGCAGGTGTTCATCTTCTGAAGTGCAATGTGGATGCTGGGCAGGGTGCCTGCCCAGCTCTCAGATTGCTGGCTGGAAGGGCTTGGCCCCTCTTTGAAGGCTGGCTGGGGGTGGACTGGAGACCCCTGGCAGGAGCTTGGGTGGCATGTGCGCTGTGTGTGTGTATGGGGGGTTCCAATGTCCCCAGCAGCTCATGGTGGCAGTGGTATGGTGAGCTTGGGTTCCCCATATCCAGTTCAGGAATCTGACCACTGCAGCCTCGTGTCCTCCCGCCTTCCTGAAATATTGCCACGTGGG
>NW_011484993.1:3330-4664 GCF_000754665.1 Bison bison bison | reverse complement strand
ACACACACACACACACACAGCCTGTACTCACAAGGCCACCACCTTTGTGTCCAGTCCTGGTTTCTACAGATCCAGTGCTGAGCTGGACTCTGCCCAGGTGATGTCCCAGGGCTCTTTGTGTGGGACAGTCACCCAGACGGGTTCCTCAGGAAGCAGCAAGCCCTTTTCTGGCACGTCGGCACAGCGGGGATTCGCCTGCACTAGGGGGTTCCCAGAGCTTTGCGGCTTTCACCCTGACCCCCGGGTCCCTCTGCCTCGGTCATTGCCTGCCCTCGAGCTAGAGGCTGAGCCCGGGTCTCTGTGGGTTGGGGGGAGAGGGAGCAAGAACTGGGGGAGGGGGAAGAGAGAGTTGGGGGTTGGGGGAGGCCTGGGGGGTTGGCAGGTCTTAGTGGGCAGGCCTTAGTGAGCAGCAGGCGGGCAGGGGACACCAGAAGGCACACGGAGGGGAGGGCTCGGGACTGGCATCTCTCACTCTCTGGGATGCTGCGGCTCCTCTTGGGGCCTCAGTTATCCCGTCTGTGTAAGAGGGAAACCAGTTTCTTAAATGCAAGTCTTTTTCATCGGAGACTGTGGCCAAGGGGCGCCCTCTGCTGGCCATAAGTGGCAGTGTCCCTGTTGCATCCGTGGCTGTGCCTTCGCAGGGGATTCCCAGAGTCCCTTGGTTTCCCAGAGTTCTGCTTTCTCCTGTCTGACCCCACCAACCCAGGGAGCCCGGGAAGTGGGGCTCTGCTCCTGCTACCTGGTGACCTTTTGGGCTGATTTCCTGTCTCCCTTACACATTCACTGACACCCGGGAGTCGGTGACACTTGTGCCGCGGGTGGCAGGAATGCCAGGACTGGGCCTGCCTAGGCTGGAAGCCTTCCTGGAAGAGGTGGCATCTGCTTGTGACCCGAAGCTGGAGTTGGCCAGCTGTGAAGGGGAAATCTAGGCAAAGAGGACAAAAGAAGCAAAGGAGCTGAGCCCCGGAGAGGAGGAGGAGGTCCTGGCTGGGCGCCTGTGGGCTCACTGGCTGAGGGGCTGCCACTTTAAGTGGGGCACCGTGGAAGGGCTCAGGATTTCTAGCAGGGCTGGGAGCCCTGGCTGGCTGGGATGGTGGGCCAGAGTGCACCTGTCACAGTGAGGCCACTGGTTACAGGTTTTAGGGACCACTCAGTGTCACGCACACCCCCTCTCAGGAGCTGGAGAGGTGCAGACAGATCAGAAAGGCTTCCATCTGGGCCAGGATGTGTCCTCAGGCTGGTCAACTCAGGGCTGGGCTGGGTGGGTCTGGTCAAATCATCCCAGGGTCAGTGTCTGGCCCTGTGGCCTTGTTCTGGATGGGGTGGGAGGGAGG
>NW_011484993.1:1045-1574 GCF_000754665.1 Bison bison bison | reverse complement strand
AAACAGGCAATTAATTCCGCAGCTAAGTTCCCATCTGCCAGGCCGGCTGACAACAGGTCCCGCGCGCACCCCCGGGGCCACCTCCTCCCGCTTCCCGGGCGCACGGCGCGCACACTAGCCTTCTTGCACGCGCGCGGCTGCGAAGCCCCGCGTGCTCTCTGCCGACACGCCTAGACACAGCAGATGCACCGGCGTGAGCGGCGCATGTTCCGGGGCGCAGACCGCGGCGACCCTCACCCACGCGCGACAAACCCAGATGCAGAGTGCCCTGGATTTTCGGGGGAAAGCGATCGGGAGTCCGGGAGCCGGGGCTTGTCCCCTTCCACTTCGATGTGTGACCTTGGGCAAGATTTTCCCCACAGCGGTCTCAGTTTCCCCGCTTGTAAAGTGATGAGTGGGTTGGTGTCTCCCAAGGAGACCCCAGTGTCCTGGGAGCGGAACGGCCAGGCGCCCGCGCGCGCGTATACCGGGTATCTCACCGCGGGCCCCCAGCGCCCCTCCCTGGGACTGAGACTCGCCTAACAGGTTG
>NW_011484993.1:0-945 GCF_000754665.1 Bison bison bison | reverse complement strand
TCTGTCTCCGCTCAGCGGGACCGTCGGCGTCCCACCGCGCGCCTTGCTGGGGAGGCCGAGGCAGAGGGCCGGGGGTCTCGTGGCTGATCCTGAGTCCCGAGGTGGTCCAGATTCCTCGGGGCTGAGTCTGATCACTCCTGGGAACCCGCTTGCAGGGTGCGAGCGTGTGCTTCTGGAAGCGTCGCAACCGTGCGGACAAAGTTGCGGGCGTGGCCGGTCCCGGACACAGGACCGGGGCTCCTGCGCCGACGTGTTTCTGGAGGAGCAGGTGGGGAGTGTGCCCGTAGGTGTGCTACGGACAGCCGCGCTTCCCGGGCCTGCGTGTGCGTGTGTCCGTGTCCCGGAGCAGTTGCGGGGCGGGGGATGCGGACGGGGTGCTGACGCCCCTTGTCCTTTACGAGGCTTAGAGGAGCTGGGAAAGAGGGGATCTTCCGCCGCCGGGCAGGGTGGAAACGGGCTGGACGGCGTGGGACCGTGGAGTGAGAGTGGGGAGCCTCTGTCCACTTTGTGCGCCCCCCACCGCGTTGCAGGCCATTAAAGACTCGGAGAGGCGGGAGGGGCATGATCACCGCGCTCCTCTATTTTGGGGGAGTGAGGCCCGTTCAAGCGACAGGGAGGGTGGGGGCAAAACATAAAGGAGGAGTCGCTTTGAGAGGCTCAGGAGAGGCGGGGAGCGGGTGGAATCTGTGTGATAGTCTCCCTGCGTGCCCGTCAGCGCGCAGCGGCTGGGGTCTCCACCAGGACCACGGTTTTCCTAGGGGCGCCTCTCCGCCCGGGACGCGTGGCGCGAGGTCGGTCTCCCCGGAGCCTGGCGGCGGAGGTGGCGCGGCGACCAGCAGGGGGCGCCCGCGTCACGAGCAGCCGGGCGGCGACGCCCGCCGACCCGGACCCGGGGCTTCGGGCGGATCCAGACCCCGGACGCCGCGCAGCCCGCCGTCTCGGAGA
>NW_011484992.1:15289-17011 GCF_000754665.1 Bison bison bison | reverse complement strand
GTGTGTGTGAGTGTGTTAGTCAGTCAGTGTGTCCAACTCTTTGTGACCCCATGGACTTCAGCCCACCAGGGTCCCCTGTCCATGGACTTCTCCAGGCAAGAATACTAGAGTGGGTTGCCATTTCCTCCTCCTGACCCAGGGATCGAACCCGGGTCTCCTGCATTTCAAGCAGCTTCTTTACTGTCTGAGCCACCAGGGAAGCCCAAGTGTGTGTGCAGGACTTATAAATATGATGATATTTCTCTCCTTGATTAGGTTACTTGGTATAACAAAAGTGAAGCAATTTTGCAGATGTAATCAAGGCTCCTAATAAACTGTCTTTAAATTAATCAAAAGTGAGGTTATCCTGGTTGAGCATGACTTAATCAGAGAGCCATTTAAAAGAGGATCCAGGTCTTCTTTCAAGAGAGGAATTCAGAGAAAGAGAGATTCAAAATGAGATTCTTCTGCTGGTTTTAAATAAGAAAATACCATGTTGGGAGCAGACTGTGGAGATGCCCATACAGAAAAGACCTGAGGGTGATCTCTATTAGCTGAGCATGGTCCCCAGCTGAGAATCAGCAAGAAAATAGGGACTCTGGCCTCCAACCACATAGAACTGAATTTGCCAATAGCCTGAATGAGTTTGGAGATAGATTCCTCCCAAGTCACATTTCCAGATAACATTGCATCCCAGATAGCATCTTAATTTCAGTCTTGTGAAATCCTGAGCAGAGGACCCAGTTAAAATATATTTGCAGCCCTAACCTATATAAGCTGTGAAACAATATGTATTTTGAAAAAAAAAAAAACACACAAATATGTATTCTGTGTTAAGCTGGTAAAATGATGGTGATTTGTTACACAGCAAGAGAGAACTAATACACAAGAGGTTTGAAGGCTATGCTTCCTGGATAAAGCCAATTACTATTATAACTCTATCAGGGTAGCAGTTCTCAACACATAACAAAATAAATACATTCCAACAAATGAGAGCTCAGCATATCCCAAATACTTGCTCAAATTATGAATCAACTAGAGTTCCAGATTATTCTTTCTTCTCAAAGCTTTCAGTGAATCATACTCTCAAAATAACCCTGGGTTTAAACTTTTAATCACATAAATTTGTTCTCACATATAGAAGAAAAATGCATTTCAACTTGTGCTTGATGTATTAAGGTAATTAGCTATCTCTTGAGGAAGATATGGCTTATTTTTTAATGACAATTGCTGTGAGTTGAGTCCTGTGGAAAACAGATACTGAGATGGTGTTAACTGTGCAGGAGGTTAGTAAGGAGTACCCTTAGAACTTGGCACGTGTAAGGAAAGGGAGGGAAGCAGGATTGGATAGAGGAAGAACTCAGGCTGCAACCTGGTCCCCAAGACAACTTTGACCAACCTCATGAGGATCTCTGCTGCTAGAATATGCCTATAGAGTATTTGGAGAAGGGCTGATATGGCCAGGAATTTACACCCTTATATTGACTTCATATTTGATGTAGATCAATCTGGAAAGGGGTGCAACCTTAGAGGAGGTCATTTGTTCTCTGCAATTGAGGCAACTCCTTAAGGGACTGATAGCCAAAGACAGTCCTCCCACAGCATTTTCAGCAGCTGGAACACTAAATCATTCGTTGACTTGGTATCTGAGTGCACGCAGCGATGTACTTCACATTTATACTACTGAGACACAAGTTACTACTGGTTTCATGCCAGTAACTCTGAATGTATTCATCTTTTCCC
>NW_011484992.1:11607-11978 GCF_000754665.1 Bison bison bison | reverse complement strand
ATTCTAAAGAATTAACTTGGAGTTGGGAAGCATATTTAAAGACATAGCTCATGTAGTTCTTATCCTATAGGTATCCATATAATAGTTTGGGGAATACAATACAAAATAACATTAATTACAAAATCAATATGTGACAACCAACATTGGGAGAAGTGCAAACTGACATTAATAGTTGATATAGAAATGGAATAGGATTCCTAGAGGAGATAAAACATGAATTAGACGTTGAAGGATAAAAGACTGATGAAAGGGGACACATTTGAGACAGAAGCAACAGTATATACATAAGCAGGGAAGTCTGGGATGATTCTGTCAAACTGTGAATAATTCTCTTCAGGTGTATGTGAGGAAGAATAGTAGGAGGCAATTCA
>NW_011484992.1:10147-11507 GCF_000754665.1 Bison bison bison | reverse complement strand
CATCAGGGAATTTTAATATGTCTATGACATGAGGATATTATCAATGTAAGAAAAAGACACTGAATAAAGACAGGGCTTTCATCTCATAGGTCATTAGAGGCAATATAATGAGGTGTCAATCAGTCAACCTGTCTCTACATTTCTGAGCCAGATTAGTTGTAAAGTGCTGGTACCATTAATAAAGACTGGAAACAGAGAAGCAGATAGTGATTTTGTTTCTGTTCGTCTAGAGTTTGTTCACATAATTTTTGGTGAGCTATATCCAGGAGAATAGTCTTGGACTCAAAAAGCTGACAACTCAAGTTTTACACTGATATGTATATGCATATATATTTAAAGCTTGACTATTTATTGTATATTCCATGTGAAATTGATTTAAGAAAAGCAAAAACAAAAAACCCAGGGACTTCCCTGGTGGTCCAGTGGTTAGGAACCCACCTGTCAATTCAGGGGACACCTGTTCAATCCCTGGTCCAGGAAGACCCCACAGGCCGTGGAGCAACTAAGCCCGTGTGGCATAACCACTAAGCGTGCGTGCCCTGGAGCTTGTGCTCTGTCAAATGAGATGCCCACGTACCACAGCTAGAGAGTAGCCCCTACTTGCCTCAACTAGGGAAAGCCTGTGTGCAGCAACAAAGAACCAGCACAGCCAAAAATAAATGAATTTAAGGAAAAAAAAAATCTAGGCAACACTTTCCAAGGTGTATCCTGAATTTCTAATTCCAAACCTCAGATGCTGCAGCCCCGCTGGCATGGTCTTAGTGCCAAACAAAACAGGTAACATATTAACCTACTGTCTCATTAATATTTTAAAAAATTACCAAATATTAAAGCAAAATATCACTTCCTAATGGCCTCAGCTCATCTAATTTAATAATTTAGGATCCATTACATTCAGCACTCCCTCAGGTGGATTTGCTTGTGATGCACTTGGCAATAGAACGCAACTCAGACTGGATTAAACAACAAAATGGATTTTTAGCTCATATCACTGAAAACTCAAGAAGCAGCTTCAGCCATGGTTAGATTTAGAATAAAAACAAAGTCGTTTGGATCAAGTCTCTTTTCATCTCTTGCTCTGTGTAAGCTCCATTTCAAGATTACACACGGTTGCCTAGCAGCTCCAGTTTCTTCCTTCATAGGGCATTTCACTACACTTGTTCCATCCTTTTAGCTTCAAGTAGAAGGCAATGGCACCCCACTCCAGTACTGTTGCATGGAAAATCCCATGGATGGAGGAGCCTAGTAGGCTGCAGTCCATGGGGTCACTAAGAGTCAGACACGACTGAGTGACTTCACTTTCACTTTCCACTTTCATGCATTGGAGAAGGAAATGGCAACTCACTCCAGTGTTCTTGCC
>NW_011484992.1:5017-7274 GCF_000754665.1 Bison bison bison | reverse complement strand
GGAACTAGATGGAACATGAGACTAGAGATGGAACCAAGCCCTCCACAGGTGATTTAAAAGTTGCACACTTGGTTCAAAAAGTTCCTTTTTCTCTTTTTTCCCCTCTAGATCTTGTTTATCCTCCTTAGCGTCAAGAGTAATGATCCCTTTCTTAGGCCCACTCTACCTGCCTTGGTCAGACATCATGGCATGTCTAGACCGCTGTAGCTTGTCACTTTCCAATGCATTCACAGTTTTGTTTTGCTTTTTTATATTGGTCGTATTCACAAACCTATGCAGGAATTCTCATCATTTACAGTGTAGATTATCTTCCTCAGCTTGAAATCCAAAGCATTCAACAAAATTTCCCCCCATTTCGTCTACTGTCTTATCTCTACACAGTTCAGCCCTCATCTGCCTTAAAACCAGAGCTTAGGTACCTTAGCTGGTGCAGCTGCTGTTGCTTAAAGTACACGTCAGTCTCATACCTGCCCAGCAACATATGTTCCATCTTTCTAAACTCGGCTCAAATTCTTCTTTCAGCAGAAAGTTTTTTTAGATGTCAGATGTTTTCCATCTCAATTAACTTCTTTTCTTTCCGAGTTCTTTCTCTCTGTGCTTTATACCATGGTAGTTCTTGTCACACTATGCCTCATTATCACTTGGGGATCTGAATGTTTCCCTCACTTTATTTTGGAGCCCTTAGAAGATAAGAACTTAATCATCTTTTATCCACCGCATTAACCACTGCTGTTCCTTATGCTCAGCATCCACTGACTGTCTTTTTATTTGACATGAATTTAACATTTGCAACAAAAGCCCTAAGTGAGTAGGAGAGGCAGTACTAGAATCTGTCTCCCTGTTAGTAGTTCAGAGCTTTTTCTACCTACTATACATCTGGGACCAGTAAAAGCAGTTTTGAAGACATTATCATGGATTTAAATATGTTTATTAAAAGCACCCCTCATAATAAAGCTCAGGACAATGCTCTGCCTAGTTTGGTTCTTTGTCTGGCCTCGCTTTTCCTCGGTTGGGCTACAATCACAATATGCGATGAGTCCACAGCTCCACCTCAGGGTTTCAAGCAATTCTCTGAGAATGACTGCCTTTATCCAACTCCCAGCCATTCCCACACTCACATGTGCAAGGAAGGCAAATAGCCCCTCTTGTTGGGATTCTCTGATGCTTTTGTTGCTGTCAGGCCTCACCTATTCTGTCCTCTGCATAGCCTCTTCCAAGTGACACCTTGATATTAGACCTGGTTGTTGATTTTATTTCTCCTTCTGACATCACTCCTCAGTTTTCATGTTCCTTTATACCACACCATGGTTTACTCTCCACTCACCCATGCTTCTTTAGGAGGAGAGATGATGCCTTAAGAAGAGGGAGGCATCTTAATTCCTTATCACATGCAGGGATGATATGATTATTGGAGACCTAGTTAAGAATTACTGATGTATCAAACGTGCTTATTAAGTCAAAGAGCATCAGTCAGACCTGTACTTAGCCCTGTACCCTAAAAGTATTTATTGGATTGCTTAAATGACTCTTCAATAGATAAACTGCTGAGAGAAAAGGATTAATAGTGGGTATTTAATTTAGTTTTCTATATGGAACATGTGACAGAAAGATGAAGAAGCTTTAACATCCTTGACTAAAAACAGAAACAAGATGGGAATTGAGACAGATAAAACCAGAGCAAAATTCTGCCTTAATCCAGTGGACTAGAAGATATCTCCTCGGGGGACATTCTCTCAGTATTTGACATCATTTTCATTTAAAAGGCCTTTTTGTACTGGATTTATATATGTGTCCAGGGAGAACAGAGTGTGAAAATAAATTGAAGACAAAGAATCGGTTATAAACCATGCAAAGACCCATAGCAAAGTAGAAAATCTCCTGGAGATAAAGTGTAGACATGGAAAAGCATAGCGCTATGCTCAACATGTAAATGATCATTCATTGCTACAAAGATTTCTGAGGATGATACAAAGTTGTGGCATCTGCATAACCTGTATGCAAGCATTCATTTACTCAAAAAAAAATTTTTTTACAGTCGTAACGTGCCCAGCATGACTCAAAGGGTATGGTGTCGGTGCCCAGAGACAACTGAAACAAAGGCCTGGCCCATGAACTTGCAGTCCATCCTGCACGTGGAAAGTGATTATCTCTGCTAATCTAAATGTATCCTCTCTGGACCCACACTTCTGTGATGTACACCAGTGCCCTCATCAATCCCAAAGAGGCTCTATCATCCTCTCCTTAGTCATTCAAATCA
>NW_011484992.1:0-1407 GCF_000754665.1 Bison bison bison | reverse complement strand
GCCTACCAGGCTCCTCCATCCATTGGATTTTCCAGGCAAGAGTACTGGAGTGGGGTGCCATTGCCTTCTCCGTCCAGGTGACTTTAAGGTTCACATATTAGTACAAAATACTGAAAAAGAGAAAAGGGGCGTGAATACCACCCTGAAAAACAGACAGTTAAACAGCAGTGAGCAGAGAGAAGAGGAGGTGGTGTTGTAGACTGAGAAAAAACTGAGAAGAAATGTATGAGAAATATCTAGATCCTGCTCCTGAGGTAAGGGTACTCCAGTCAGGGGCCCTGTCCCCACTAAGCCCACCAGAGCAAGGCATAGATACTGAACAGACTGGACAATGTGGAATATTATCCCTACCCTCTCTCCCCCTGGGAAGAAAAGAGTTAATAGGGCATTACAAGGAGCCTAGGGCAAAGTTTTGAGACCTATCTAATCTCCTTGTAGGAGTTTGCTTGTGGCAACATCATTCAGTCTTTCTATTTCTAAAAAGATCTTCATTTTGCCCTTACTTTTGAATTACATTTTGTTGGGTGTCAAACTCTGGGTTCATAATTATGTTTTCTCTCAGCACTTTGAAACTATTATTCCATTTTTTTCTGTCCTCTCTTGTTGTTAATGAGAAATAAACTGTCAAGTTGCCTTTGCCATTTAGATAAACTGATTTTTCTTTATTCTAGCTTTTACATTTTTTCTTTTATTCTTCATTTCTTGAAACTGCTCTATTATGTGCCTGACTATGGATCCATTATGCTATTATTATTATATGGTTACTGTTCTGCTTGCTACTCAAAGTGCACTGATAATTTGAATACTTTTGTCTCTCTTCAGTGTCAGAAAATTCTCAGCGAATATCAAATATTCTTTTCATGCCAGTACCTGTATTGTCTATATGCTAGGACATGTTTTCAAAGACATTAGTGAAGTTTAAGTGTAAAAGAACTCAGTAGATCTTGTGGGTATATTAACTGCTCTTGCATGTACTTTATCTCTTTTATTTTTTTACTATGTGGTAGGTGAAGTGTTAAGTGCTATCAGTCAGGATTAATCTTTTCAGTGGTGTTCTGTTTAGAGTTTATCTTATCTATTAATTTTATTTCTATTTTTTATATTTTTGTTTCCATATTTCAACTGAATTCTTTTTTCTACCCATCTTATTTTATGCATGTAACTTTGTGTTTAGTATTTTCTTGTTCTTTTTATAAATGTTAGGTCCTCACACCTTTGAGTATTCTAACCATGCTTATTTCAAACATTTATCTAACTATTTCATGGGCTTCCCTTATAGCTCAGATGGTAAAGAATCTGCCTACAATGCAGGAGACCCAGGTTCTATCCTTGGGTTGGGAAGATTCCATAGAGAAGGAAATGGCAACCCACTCCAGTATTCTTGCCTGCAGAATCCCATGGACAGAG
>NW_011484991.1:14084-16282 GCF_000754665.1 Bison bison bison | reverse complement strand
GTCAGAATCAACCAGGCATTGCAGAATAGTGTACGGTGGTTTCATAACACAGCTATCATTCATACTATTGACACATCTGAAGAGCTTGAAGGGAAGGCAGATTAAGGTGCAAGTTTATCATCTGTTACTGTTTTATGGTTTTGTCACTGTCTGGAAAATTTTTATTTAACTCTGTAGGAATGATACTAATATGTATATATATATACAACAATGGCTATTATTTATTGGTATTTCACTCTGTAGAGGCATGTCTCTGAGTTTGCATGTATTTTATCTCTCATTGAATCCATTTTTGAAGTGTCATTTTTGTCCCAATATTCAGATAAGGAAGCCAAGACACAGAGAGTTCATACACTAGTAAGGACTCTGCAGTAGACTGTTATTGGGCAGTGCTAGTGAGTCATGCCTCCCAGAATTCATCTCTATGCTGTTCACTCTCATTTTGACTGAACTTAGCTGTATATCATAGCTTTGGCCAATAGGATATTAACAAGTGTGGTACAAACATAAAGCTTGAAAAAGACTTGAACATTAGTGTTCTTTTGGACTCTTCTTCATGGAACTCAAACACCAAGCTGTGAGAAAGCCCAAGGAGCCATGTGGGGAAAGCAAACTGGAAATAGATGGAGGCTCCTGGCCTCCCGGCTCCAGCCAACTCCCAGCCTGCACCAACTGCCGCTCATGTGAGGCCATTTTGGATTTCCCAGCTTTCCCTGCACCTTAATTGACACCATGTGAAGCAGAAAAATGTTGTGGTCAACTCTCAGAATCATGAGACACAATAATAGTTTGCTGTTTTAAACCACTTGTAGGGTAGTTTCTTGTATAGCCTATATAACCAGAACAGAGTGAGATCAAAATTTAAATGAAGCAAGCTAGCAATGTGTAGAACTATACAGAAGTAAGTCAAAGCTTCAAAGCCTAGCAGAATTCCATTTTTAAAAATTCCATTGCCTATGCCAGACTACGTGACGACACCTGGGTTCACATCATCCCTTCTGTCTTTCCTGTTTCTGCTCTTATGTAAATATGCACGAGATCCTTTTTGGTGACATTATCTTTGCTCTCAGGAACAAGGAGTGACCTTATTACACTTCCAAACAATATCAGCACTCTTTTCACATTTTAATTAGCACCAAATTGTAGGCAAATCATTATGTAAATTGTTAGTGGAGATAGTGGCTTCTCTGTCTCCTCCAGGATTAATATAACAACTCTGGTCCCAGGGAAGAAGTCAATGACAAGGCCAGCATCCTGGTCAGAGATAGAATTAGAGAAAGGAAATATAAACTTCTTGTGCATCCAGGGAAAGGCTGCCCTTAACCCTAGTGACTAAACAAAACAACTATCCAAAACAAGGGAACCCAACAAAATTTTTATTTTTTTTCCAAATCAAATCTACTATATATTTCTATTATCCAAAACCATTCCTTCTTCCTCTGTACTGTCTCAGGCCCCATACTCTGTTACATGCTCACATTCTCACCACAGCTTGAACTAAGCAATTATTACTTAGACGGGCTTCCCAGGTGGATCAAGTGGTAAACAGTCTGCCTGCCAATGTAGGAGATGTGGGTTTGATCCCTGGGGTGGGAAGATCTCCTAGAGGAGGAAATGGCAACCCACTCTAGTATTCTTGCCTGGGAAATCCCATGGACAGAGGCCTGGTGGGTTACAGTCCATGGGGTTGCAAAGAGTAAGACACAATTGAGCATGCACACACATGCACTTAGACAGCTGGGTGATTCAGAAAGCAATGATTCTTTCCGCTTCTTCCTTCAAAGGAGTTCTATTAAACCATTCTTCCTAGCTTCCACCTGAAATCTCCTAGTCTGCAGTGAGGGGTAAGAGGAAGGGGGATGGGAAAGCATTGACTTCACAATGTAAGTTTTACAGAAGTGCTCCAATACTTATATCTTTGGGCTTTTTCTTGCTCCACCATTCAGATTTGGTTGTGGTGGGAACAGATAGCATGACATTTACTTTATAGGTCCCTAGACCATGAGGAGCCACATATGAATGTGATGAAGATATGATACATCCCCAAGCTAATGGACTTTGATCTGGCTTTAGTTAAGTGAGTGGGACTATGGATGGTCTGCCTCAGAGAGGCAGTGAGTATAGACATCGGAAAGAAGTACATGGATATTTGGGTGATCCTTGTGGAGATTCTGAAATGTAGCAATATATTGAGGATA
>NW_011484991.1:11775-12703 GCF_000754665.1 Bison bison bison | reverse complement strand
GCAATGAAGGAGGGGAAAAAATACTTTGACTTTTTTCCTCCCTCTGCTTTCCAGTCTGCTGCCAAAGCCTCCAATGGGTTATATCTACCCAGAAGCTGGTGATCAAGGAATAAGCTGGGGGATAATGCGGGCCAAGGTCAACTTCTTGCAATATACACCATAGGAGGCGGAGGACCTGGAATGGATCTGAGAGTACAAGGTACATGAGGCGGGCATATGTGGGTTATAAATCCACAAAGGCTTATGTCTCAAAAGTATAAACAGGTTGCAAGTGGTCATGGGTTCTGTCAAAGCTGAATGTTTATCCTCTGGGTTTGGATGGATGTGCTTCACACAAACCAAGAGAGAAACAGTTTTAGAAAAAGCCTCACCACTATCTGAAAATACACTGCGTGAATCTGCCAATGAATGGGACTGACAGTCAAATCCCACACAGATTCCTGACAGCCATCTTTCATATCCTTAGTGTGTAAAGTGGAGACCCAAGTCTAGAGCACTGGCATCACCTGGAAGCCTGATGGGAATGTCGTGTCTCAGATCCTACACAACACCCACTGAATCAGAAATCTTGTTTTAACAAAATCCCTAAGTAGTTCATGTATGTGTTAATGATGGAAAATGCTGCTCTGCGTGATGACACAGAGACTCTCTCTTCCTTAGAATTTTATAATACCCATCTTATAACAGTAACCATAATTTAAAATATAGAAGAGTATTAAAATACATATTGTGTCTTTAGTTCCTCACTGAACTGTTGATGAGCAAATAAGCCTCATAAGGCACTACCTTTGTAAACATGAGGACATGGAAGTGAAAATTTTATGTAAATAGCCCATACTTCTGAGCTAGTGAGTGATGAATCTTCTTTGGGACTCAGCTATTAGCACCAAGTTTAGTGATCTTTGCAATAGTGAGTTGAGGTTGGAGG
>NW_011484991.1:9858-11675 GCF_000754665.1 Bison bison bison | reverse complement strand
AGGTGGGAGGAGGGTAGGAAGATGAGGCAGGACCAGTCATTACATAAACCATTACAACATGTGAGGTCACATTCAGAAGTACCTACGTAAGGCCTATGTGAGAAATTGGAAAGCAGTGTCTTAAGAAAATTGATTCTTCATTCAAAGTAGAAGTGAGTATTTAATCATGTTGCATTCCAGTCTAAGAATAAATTGAAGAGGTTAATGTCAACCACTTCCTTATTTTAGTGCTTAAACATTGTTTTCATCCACTCTCAAGCCCTATAAAATCTTAACCACTGAGCATCTTTCCTATTAATGTTCCTGTTTCCTGGGCTATCCTGTATTGGTCACCAATGCATGAGTACCTATGTAGCACCTGAACACTAATTTTTCTCTCATCCTTCACCAGCATCATCGGCGATTCCAGTGGAAAGATGCACATTGTTGATGTAAACGAAACAATAAGGCAGCTTCGAGGAGGTAACTGTTCTAGTCTAGGATTTGTAACAATTGTAATAGCAACAAAAGCAATATTCACAATGATCATTGAGACTGTGATTGAAAAACAGATTTTCATTCTTTTATAACTGTCTAAGTGGGCCCAAGTTTATTGCCCCATTCAAAACTGTTGATGTCGCTCATATCAAGACCAGGCAGAAGGTTTCACCTTTCCAGAAATTTATTTTAGACTGCCTTTAAGGTATACTTATCAGTCACAGATTGCCTACTGATTGCAACTATCAAACAGAATTTTCTTGAAGTATCCTTGCAATGACTTTGGTTTCTGGCCCATTTCCTGGGCCATCTTTTTCCATCCACTCTTGGCCAACTGTGCCAAAGGTGGTGTATACTTTTTCCAGTGATAACTGAAAACGTTTGCAAATTAGAACTGCACCATTCAGTTCAAATACTTTTACCTCTAAAGCAAAACAGATTGATTTTCTCTAGCAACAAACAAGGAAATAGTCTCGCTGATGTCTTGTAATTAATTCTCATATCAGTAAATAAATTAAAAGGCAGCAGAACAAAATATGTCCACCATGCCCTTACCAGTCCCTTCATAACCAATACAGTGGCCTCGCCATGAACGATAAGGTGGATAAATGAGGGGAAGGCTGATTTTGGCATCCAGTTTACTCTCAGATAATCTAGCTCATCCTTCTCAGCTGACATGAGACAGAAATAACATCAAAGGGTGATAAACTCTTGCCTGCAAACCTGGGGTTCCACGGTTCACTGGCTCCAGGCCTAATCTATCAATCCATTTTCTACACAATAAAAGGTATGAAAGCCATTACAGATCTGTTATAAGCCCTGGCAGGTGGTCTACAACAAAAATGGGATACATCAACCAGTCCAACATACAGTGTCTCTTTTCTAAGGCTTGAAGTACTAGGGGTCAGCTAAGATGTACAAAGTAGTTAGGATTTAGTATTAAATTCTTTTAGGTACATAAATAAACTCACACAACTTACAGTATAAGCATAGAGATGTGACAAAAATTCATTTCTGCTATTACTGACCTTTTATAAAATAGCACTGTTATTTTATTTTTGCATTATTTATTGGCTTTTGCACATGATGCAATAAATGAAACTGGGTTAGAATTTAGAATCTTGTGCTCTTCAATACATCTTTAATTTTCACTTGTTATTCAACCTCAGTTTAAGGAGTTAGTATATGAAAACCTCCATTTAATGACATTTCAAGGTTGTTAAGTTATTAGAAAGAAAGGCAATCCCTCTAGTGTAAGAGTTGGCACTATATAATCTAGTCATTCTGAAGCAAAGGCATTGTAGATACAAGAGGAGCAACTTTTTATATTAGCAAAATCT
>NW_011484991.1:6961-7395 GCF_000754665.1 Bison bison bison | reverse complement strand
TCAGTAGTAATGGGACAGGCAGGAAACTAGGACCCTTTGCTGCAGTGCTGCAATGCTTGCACCTGGACCTATCTCTCCTCAAGCAACAAAATACAAAGAAACATGAGACTAAAAATAACTGCATGCATGCACAGTTAGGGGAAATTCTGGACAAGAGATACAGAGAGATCAGAAGACCCAACTGCCACTTCTGAAGAGCCTGAACAAAAGCAGGGTACTGAGCCTGTCCCCCTGTACACAACACCACAAAGGGGTGGGCAAACCACCTAAGCCACCTCTTTCACCCGATTCCTACCCTCACCAATGTAAAGAACAAGCTCGCCCCTCCTTGGGGAGTGAGCAAGCAAAGGAAACTGTTATTTGTATTTGACCCCCTGAATTTCTTGTCTGGCCTCTGATCAATTTCTATTGATGAGGAGGCCAAGAACTTTCTG
>NW_011484991.1:4775-6861 GCF_000754665.1 Bison bison bison | reverse complement strand
ACTCTGTGCGACCCCATAGACGGCAGCCCACCAGGCTCCCCCGTCCCTGGGATTCTCTAGGCAAGAACACTGGAGTGGGTTGCCTAGCTCTATGTAATTCTGAATGTCTTTTAAATAATGCAAGAGTGGGAATTGATTATGATATGCTTAGGAGAGCATGTGGCACATACTGGTCACTCATTAGATGTCTGTTGAATGAACTATTGAAATGAATGAATAAATTATTAACTATATAAAAGAAACTTTCAAGATGATGAACTTCCAAGAATTATCAGGCTGTATATGTTAGTAGTAAATAGATAAACAACACTTTTTAAAAAAAAATTGCTTTTAAAGATTCTTTTCTTTTGTTAAAAAAAGTAATTCACATTAAGGGCAGGATTGAATGCTCACTACTAGCACAATCTATTAATCATGGCCTTTGCTAGGAAAATAATCAATCAGAGCAAATGTCTGTTTTTGAGCAAGGGATGGAAAAGCCAAGCTTTAGCTTGATTTAATTTTCTTGTTTTTACTCACATTTGTAGTAATGGCAAATAACTACTGGCATTGCATGGCAATCATATTTGGAAAATGACCAAATATTTGTTCACCTGACACAAATGAACAAATGTAAAATGTTTACTACACGAATGGATACTAAGAAGTAACATAATTAGGGATTAATACAAAATGAACCAGATTTCTGGAAATCTGGATACAGTTATTTGTACAATATAGATCATTTGGCCTATGAATTTCACCATCTGTATTTTTACTTTCATAATATTTATTTTGTGATTTATTTTGAAAATGATTCTTGACTATTATCAATATTACAAAACTTACTCCTATATAGAAGCTTTGCTACATAAATTAATTTTTAAATCTTACTTTTTAAAAGTAATGTCATAGTTTTTTTGTTAAAAGGCACTTAACTGAAATTCACTTTCTAGTAAAATTTCTTATTATTGTTGTTTTGCCACTAAGCCATGTCTGACTCTTTGTGACACCATAAACTGTAGACTGCCAGGCTCCTCTGTCCATGGGATTTCCCAGGCATGAACAAACTAGAATAGTAACTTACTATTTAAAAATATATGGCAAACTATGAGGCAAAATTTTAAATATATTTAATACAATGAAATTTATTATGACTAATAGGAATGTATAATATATACTACCTATAAAGTTATTTAACATCAAAAATAGTAGACATATAACTAATTCTGAAATAAACATGGTTTCTTGTATTAGATAATTACAAGTGGTTCATAGTAAAGAAGGTTCTGGAATATAAGTTGAAAACACGGCATTCAGTTTTCCAAAAAGGGCAAAAAGCAAAGCAAAATCATTCATATGATTTCTTTAAATGAAAAGAAACCTCAAGTTTTCCTTCAAATGAACAATGGAATGACATGGGAAAACACTGAATCAAAACTATATTTTGCAATAATTTGTAAATAATTTTTATATTTAAATGATGTGTTCTCAAATAAGTCATATAATCTTTCTAGGATTTAGTGTTCTAATCTAGAAGATGTGAGAGTAATTTGGTTTCATTAAGCTCCTTCCATCTGAATAATGCTATGAGCCTACAAAAGAAATGTTCCATCTTTCTACTTTTTCAATCAAGTACAGGAAGCTTATAAGGTGATTCAAAATTAAGACTGATAAAAAATATTTTGGTTTTAAGTAATGGGTAGTCTGTATGCAGGTCAAGAAGCAAGAGAACCGGACATGGAACAACAGACTGGTTCCAAATTGGGAAAGGAGTGTGTCAAGGCTGTATATTGTCACCCTGTTTATTTAACTTATATGCAGAGTACATCACATGAAATGCTGGAATGGATGAAGCACAAGTTGGAATCAAGATTGCCGGGAGAAATATCAGTAACCTCAGATACGCAGATGACACCACCCTAACGACAGAAAGCAAAGAGAAACGAAAGAACCTCTTCATGAAAGTGAAAGAGGTGAGTGAAAAACCTGGCTTAAAACTCAATATTCAAAAGATGAATATCATGGCATCCGGTCCCATCACTTCATGGCAAATAGATGGGGAAACAATGAAAACAGTGACAGACTTTATTTTCTTGGGCTCCAA
>NW_011484991.1:0-1646 GCF_000754665.1 Bison bison bison | reverse complement strand
AAGCATATATGGAGACAGTACATATGGGGATACAAAAAGTAAGGGAGAAGAAGCCTTCAGTACAGGGGATCTGAACTTGGCAAAACCTGGATAGTGTTTGGATTAAAGATGTCATGATGTCTGAGAATAAGAGCATGTATGAAAGCCTGTAGATGAAAATTTGTGTCAATATCAAAACTACCACACAATGAATGGCCTTATTTTAACACTGAACTACAGGCAGAAATAAACAAATCAAAACAGTGAGTGTGGTTCATACCTAAAGAAATTGAACTTCGTGTCTGGAAAGAATTTTAGCATTGGTACGAATAGCTCAGAATAAAGCCCACTGTATTATAGACTTTGAAGGTCTCTTTCAACAAGAGACTCAGCTCTCTACCTTAGCACCTAAAGTAAAATATCCCAGTTAACAAGATCCATTCATGTACTTAGAGCTTGTAGTCTATTTTCTCCTTCTTAAATATAAATATACAGAGGATTGCTAGCAGTATTAAAAATGTTTACAGCCCCAAAAGGGAAAATAGCATGGGAGTGGACAAATTTCTTGAAAGACACAACTTATAAAAGCTGACACACCAAGAAAAAAAAATCTAACCATTCCTGTATCTATTAAAGAAATGGATCCATTATCAAAATTTTTCTCACCAAAAAACCTCAACAATAACAACAAAACAAAACAAAACACCCCATGCACCAATGGCTTTACAACTGAATTCTTCCAAATATCTCAGGAAGAAATGATCCCAATATTCACCAATTTTCACCAGTCTTTATATCATTCCAGAACAAAGAAAGAGAGAACCTCTGAACTTTATTATTAAGTCTAGTCTAACATTGCTATCAACACTCGAGAAGGATTCTAAAATAAATTACAGAACATTTTATGCCATGAACAAAGATATAAAAATCATAAACAGCATATTAGAAAACTGAATCCAGCAATCTATAAAAAAGTAGAAGACATCATGACCAATAGGATTTATTTCTGGAATCCTAGAGTAGTTTCACAATCCAAAAACAATGACTGTTGTTTGTCACATTTAGAGGAAAAAAAAAACCCATAGGATCTTTTTAATAAATGCAGAGAAAGTTATGAATAGGTTACCTATTCATAATAAAAACTTGAGAAAAAAGCATAAGGAAAAAATTCTTTAACCTGATTCAGAGGATTATAAAAAGTCCTATAAGGAACATAATATTTAATGATTAATTACTGAAAGCAGACCACCTGAAACAGGAAATGACTCAAGGCCTCCCATTATCACCCCTTCCCTTAAACATTGTTTTACAGGCCCAAGTTTATGCAAAAACAATTAAAATCCTAAGGACTGAAAAGAGAGAAACTACCTCTATTTGATGATATGATTGTGCACATTAAAAAATCCAAAATGTTTTACAAAACATTGATATTAGTTTGTGAATCTGGTAAGGACACTGGATGTGTGTTTAATGTAAAAAATCTATTTTTATATGTCAGCAACAAAAAGAAAATAAAACTTGAAATGAATCCCATTTATAAAAGGACCAAAACATCAAATATCTGGGATTAAATCTAATAAAACACGTGTAGGTCCTCTGGATTGAAAACTACAAAGTATTTCTAAAAATGCATTAAAGGAGTCCTCAATAAATGAAGGGATGTAACA
>NW_011484990.1:16765-17210 GCF_000754665.1 Bison bison bison | reverse complement strand
ATGGCATCTGGTCCCATCACTTCACGGCAAATAGATGGGGAAACAATGGAAACAGTGACAGACTTTATTTTTGGGGGCTCCGAATTCACTGCAGATAGTGACTGCAACCATGAAATTAAAAGACGCTTACTCCTTGGAAGAAAAGGTATGACCAAACTAGACATCATATTAAAAAGCAGAGACACTACTTTGTCAACAAAGGTCTGTCTAGTCAAAGATATGGTTTTTCCAGTAGTCATGTATCAGTTCAATTCAGTTCAGTTGCTCAGTCGTGTCCGACTCTTTGCGACCCCATGAATCGCAGCACGCCAGGCCTCCCTGTCCATCACCAACTCCCAGAGTTCACCCAGACTCATGTCCATCGAGTCAGTGATGCCATCCAGCCATCTCATCCTCTGTCGTCCCTTTCTCCCTCCTGCCCCCCAATCCCCTCCCAGCCATCAGA
>NW_011484990.1:16163-16665 GCF_000754665.1 Bison bison bison | reverse complement strand
AGGAGTAAGTGTCTTTTAATTTCATGGCTGCAGTCCCCATCTGCAGTGATTTTGGAGCCCCCAAAAATAAAGTCTGACACTGTTTCCACTGTTTCCCCATCTATTTCCCATGAAGTGATGGGACCGGATGCCATGATCTTCGTTTTCTGAATGTTGAGCTTTAAGCCAACTTTTTCACTCTCCACTTTCACTTTCATAAAGAGGCTTTTTAGTTTCTTTACACTTTCTGACATAAGGGTGGTATCATCTGCACATCTGAGGTTATTGATATTTCTCCCGGCGATCTTGATTCCAGCTTGTGTTTCTTCCAGTGCAGCATTTCTCATGATGTACTCTGCATATAAGTTAAATAAACAAGATGACAAGATACAGCATTGACGTACTCCTTTTCCTATTTGGAACCAGTCTTTTTTCCATGTCCAGTTCTAACTGTTGCTTCCTGACCTGCATACAAATTTCTCAAGAGGCAGATCAGGTGGTCTGGTATTCCCATCTCTTTCAG
>NW_011484990.1:14161-15036 GCF_000754665.1 Bison bison bison | reverse complement strand
ATCTCTAGTCTTTCCCATTCTGTTGTTTTCCTCTATTTCTTTGTATTGATCGCTGAGGAAGGCTTTCTTATCTCTTCTTGCTATTCTTTGTAACTCTGCATTCAGATGGTCATATCTTTCCTTTTCTCCTTTTGCTTTTCACTTCTCTTCTTTTCACAGCTATTTCTAAGGCCTCCCCAGACAGCCATTTTGTTTATTTCTTTTCCATGGGGATGGTCTTGATCACTGTCTCCTGTACAATGTCACGAACCTCATTCCATAGTTCATCAGGCACTCTATCTATCAGATCTAGGCCCTTAAATCTATTTCTCACTTCCACTGTATAATCATAAGGGATTTGATTTCAGTCATACCTGAATGGTCTAGTGGTTTTCCCTACTTTCTTCTATTTCAGTCTGAATTTGTCAATAAGGTGTTCATGATCTGAGCCACAGTCAGCTCCTGGTCTTGTTTTTGCTGACTGTATAGAGCTTCTCCATCTTTGGCTGCAAAGAATATAATCAATCTGATTCGTTGTTGACCATCTGGTGATGTCCATGTATAGAGTCTTTTCTTCATGTATGGATGTGAGAATTGGGACTATAAAGAAAGCCAAGTGCCGAAGAATTGATGCTTTTGAACTGTGGTGTTGGAAAAGATTCTTGAGAGTTTCTTGGACTGCAAGGAGATCCAACCAGTCCATACTAAAGGAAATCAGTGTTGAATATCCACTTGAAGGACTGATGCTGAAGAAGCTCCAATACTTTGGTCACCTGATACGAAGAATTGACTCACTGGAAAAGACCCTGATGCTGGGAAAGATTGAAGGCGGGAGGAGAAGGGGATGACAGAGGATGAGATGGTTGTATGGCATTATCAACTCAACAGACATGAGT
>NW_011484990.1:12812-12972 GCF_000754665.1 Bison bison bison | reverse complement strand
GACCTGCATACAAATTTCTCAAGAGGCAGATCAGGTGGTCTGGTATTCCCATCTCTTTCAGAATTTTCCACAGGTGGTCTGGTATTCCCATCTCTTTCAGAATTTTCCACAGTTTATTGTGATCCACACAGTCAAAGGTTTTGGCATAGTTAATAAAGCA
>NW_011484990.1:12382-12712 GCF_000754665.1 Bison bison bison | reverse complement strand
TCCGTAGTGCCAGGCATGGAATAGAATCTCTCTCTCTCTATATATATGATGTACGCATATGTATGTACATATATGTAATGTATGTTGTAATATTTATATCCAACATCTCTACAATACAGTTTACATACACACACACACACACACATGTAGCTATACATGTAAGGATATATATATAAATGGAAGAATTTTAGAAATTATATATTGTGCAAATATTGAATATAAATACTATAATCATTATTACTTTCTTTTACTTCTACTCCAGTTCCTCTGTATCTTACACCTTGTCTCTCTTTTGCCACCTCTCTATAGGATAGATCCCCCTGAACCCCA
>NW_011484990.1:9752-12282 GCF_000754665.1 Bison bison bison | reverse complement strand
TCTATGGGATTTTCCAGGTAAGAATACTGGAGTGGATTGCCATTCCCTTCTCCAGAAGATCTTCCCAACCCAGGGATCAAACCTTGGTCTCCTGCATTGTAGGCAGATTCTTTACCATTTGAGCTACAAGGAAGTCTAAAAACAAATATTTTGTCAGTCTAGTAGTTTAATGTATTTAGGATGCATCTACATTAACAAGATGAAAGCACTGTATACTACATGTGTGTACAAGCAGTGGGGTCCAACAGACCTGAGGTTAAATCTTGGGTCAAAATTTACCAGCTATGTGATCTCTGGCCAAGTTATTTAGCCTCTTTGGGCTTTAATTTCCTCATTTGTAAAATGGGGATGCAACAGATACTTACCTCATAGAGTTGTTGTGAAGACTAAATAAGATAATATATATAAAATGCTTAAGACAGTGCTTGGCATATAGAAAATGCACAGTAAATGGAAGCTTCAGGAAATATGACAGCTAAAATTGCCCTCTCCCTCAATAGCTTGAGAAAGTAAATGCTACTGCACTATGTGAGCAACTGGACAGTTCTTACAACCAAGAAAGCTCATCTTCAACTTACAAATTGTGTACCAAAAGTCATAAGCAATTCGCCGGTCTCTCCATACAAACAATATTTTAATGGTGGTTATACTGCCAGTCCAGCATCAGCCAATTTAACACATTTCACACCTGAAGTATAATACAGAGTACAGCACTATTTAACTATTCTTGTTCCCAAGGCAGTGGCAGCTCCAAGGCAATTGGGACACCTGAAAGAGGAGTGAGCTATCACTGCCTTGGGAGTATAGACCAGCAGGGACTATAGACCAGTCTGTTTATCAGTATGCATGGGTAAATGAAACATTCCTCATATAAGAAAAGAAGTATTTATGTGAGGTTCAGAAAAAAAAAATAGAACACAGACCACAAAACTAGCAAGTCACAGAAAGAATTACATAATCGAGAATGTCTTGGTATGCTCCTGCATACAACTTTAACTTGTGAGTATTAAACACAGATTACTTCCTATTTTTAATGTCTTCAAATCATAGCTTAAAATAAACATAAGGGAGACAGGCCTATGTTATTCAACATCTATACATTTACAAATAAGAACAGTAGATGCAAACTTGACAAATAGTAAAATAAAGCATTTTACTTAAAAAAAAAGGAAAATGGAAATCTCCGAGTGCTTATGTTCCTACATGGGCAAAACTTAGGTGATATTCTGATATTTATAGACAATTTGGAAGACAGAAGCCATCAATTAGCATTTGGGATGAACACAGTATAATATACTAGAATTAGAACACAGTTTATCTAAATAAACTGGCTATTTTTAAAAGTTATTATTGATGCCCTTTAACATAGGCATTATAATATTTCTCCTAAAACTTATTTGAGGTTAAAAGCTATATAACAAATATAAGCCTACTTATAATTAATAGCATATAATAATTAGCACCCAAACTAGCATTATTGTTTTCTTCTGTGGTAACATTGTACTCAAGTCTATCTTCTTGGGAAGCAAATTAATTCATGATAAAATTATCCTTTAATTATAATCTTCTAGCTTACATCTTAGATCACACTAGCACTTGTATACTAAGTCCTTATTTAAGGCTTTTTATTTTGGTTAAAAACATTAAAGTTCACTGATAAATAAAGTTATCTGGCTGATAACTTGTTGGTAATTTCTGCTTGGGAAAAAAATGGAACATCAAAGCAAAAATGACCGGGCCATTTTAAGCCATAAATGTAGATATTGAACTATTCTGGGTTCCTATTAAACTAACAGAACAAAAAAATGGATGAGAGATGTGACTTCCTGTTTTTGTTTCTTATCATTGACTAAATATGATTATCCTGGATTACCATTAGATTCTGAGGATTAAAAACAAAGAATTTGGCAAAAAACTGTAAATGTATGGGTCATGGCCTTGCTGCTATGCTGAAAAATTAGATTAAAGGCTCAAAGAAGCCATTTGCTCTTATAAGATCCTTGCCACTAGGGGGAATGAAATTTCCACCTGTAGTCTTAGAAAAATGTTAAATTATCCATTTATTGATTCAATAGATAGATGCACTAACTATACTGGTGAAAAGGTTAGACTTATGCCTCAAAAAACAGTATTTTCTGCTCTTCTCTTTCAGTCAAGTGCAGAAAAGTATATTTGTACATGCATATGAATATTCAGCTTAGTAGAGTCATAATTCACTTTTGGCATTTTGTGTCACCTACCTTGTACCTTTATAGCCCTGCCCAGGAGTGCTGTCACAAATTCAACCTTGATTTAACATACTCCTCAGCAGTTATTATAGTAGCTTTTGGACACCAGCTTGTGTCAAAACATTAAAGGAATCATGTTTACTGTGAAAAACTATGTTCTTTTCCATGATAAAAATGTGCCTTAAAAATGCCATTTACAAAATACATTTTGTGTGCCTTACCAGTTGCACACCTTTTGAAATGACTCAAGTTTAAAGAGGAAAAAAGTTCATGTATTTCCAAATACACTGATAGACCACAAT
>NW_011484990.1:8648-9652 GCF_000754665.1 Bison bison bison | reverse complement strand
GCATTATAAATTCATTTTCTGGATATGTATTTCTAAGACCTTCTATCCTTATTCCCAAAATGGAACTCATAAATATTCTCTTGTATTTCATCATTATATTCAAGACCAGGACAATATTTGATACTACATTTGAAATATATTTAATGTGGCTTTGTTGTTCAGAGAGAAAATGTTTAGGAGCAAATTACAGAGATGGTATTAAATGATAAAGATGCTTTTTTAGTCTCTTTTCCCACCTCTTAGAGGAAAAAACAATTCACTTTCCCTACCACACCAACTTCTTAATCTAAAACTGAGAAAGACCAACAGCCTTACCTGTTTGACTGCATTATCATTTCCTAAAGCACAGTCTGGGCCAGAGCAGACATAAACGTTTGATGGTAAATCATTATAAGTGTTCCTGTTGACATCTGAAGAATCTCTCATATTGAAGTAAAGACCCCATAGAAGTCTTGGCTTTTCAATTTCTTCATTTTCTAAATGTAAACATAAATTTTATGTATATCTAAAGTACAGCATACCTCTCAATTACTATAATATGTAGCCAATTACTAACAAAGTTGTAACTATACATTATAGTAAATCAGAGCTTTGTATTTCAACAAAAGTATATCTGCATATGCACACTCTAATACATGTATTTGATATTTCAAGCGATGATGGCTTTTCAACCTAAGACAAGTTAGATTTAAAAATTATTTTGATTATCAGTAAGTTACTTAGATTTAAATCCAATCACATTTCCTTAGACTTTTCTTATTTCTCATCACTAGTATCAAAGTGCTTATGATCATATTCATCTTTAAATTATGCCAGTGAAGTAAGAAGTTAACATAAACAGATTTTCTTATGTTTCACATGGATAAACCAACTTAAAATATTATAAAGTCAATACTATACCTAGGACTATGAGAAGACCAGAATAGAAAAATCTATAGACAGGGAGTAGGGAAATTCCCTGAAAGTCCAGTGGTTAAGACTTGGTGCTTTCACTGCTATGGCCC
>NW_011484990.1:6917-7345 GCF_000754665.1 Bison bison bison | reverse complement strand
AAAAAAAAAAATTGGATTTTACACCGTACATGGGTAAACTGTATGGTATGTGAATCTCAATAAAGCTGTTATTAAAAAACAGTATATACAAGATTAAAACTTGGATATCCTCACTCACTAACACTCTGTCCTACTAGATTACAAAAGTAATGCCAACCAACAAGAAAAATACGATTAAGAGACTGTAAGTTATTTTCAGTACACATTCTCTCATTTACAGCAAGCATTTATTATATATGTTAGGCATCAGGCTAGGAGCTAGGGATACAAAGATTAAGTAGACTTAGTCCTTATTCTCTGGAATTTTCATGTTCCCTAATACAGAGCGTAGTATACAACAGATGTTCAATGAGTAATTCTTGAACTAATTTTAATTCTGTTTTCAGGTAGTATGATATGCTATAAAAAGTTATTAACTTCAATAACTA
>NW_011484990.1:4149-6817 GCF_000754665.1 Bison bison bison | reverse complement strand
GGAACTATGGGAATCATAAAGAAAATTCTAAAGGTATAATTATCTAGTTAATTAAATCTTATTTGTTAATTTATAATCAGTGTAGAAAAGTTAGCTAACTGTAGTATTCAGTTAAAAAGAATGTCCCATCCCTCAATTCAGGACAAACAGCCATTTATTATACTTAACTCAAAATATCTCCACTATAAGAATACCAAATATGTTCTTTTCCTTGTTCATCCTGAATAATCCATAATTATTAATGTGATAGGACACAGAAACTCTGGATGAAGTGATTCTTTAAGATGTCCCTTTCTAATGCCAAGATCTATGAGTCTAAGGTATCACCAGCTTTGTGTAAGCACACAATAGATGGCAAAGACTACTTACTAACAAAATTAAGGAACATAAGATACTCATATTTCACAGCAAAAACCATATGGCTCTTAGTAAGTTTATTAGTGAGTTTAGTTTCATTAAATGTTACAGGAAGATAATTAAACACAGTGCCTATCACTTGTGAAACCAGACTCTAGGAGCATTGCAGAAAAGTGGGCTAAGGTCTGGAAGTCCCTTAATATTGCTCATTCCATTTCTAAGCATATACTAAGAGAGCTTATCTTATATTTTATGAAAGTTCCAGCTCAGAGGAGGGCCTTCACTCAATACAAGTTAGGGAAAATAAATAATCCAATCAATTTAGGAAAGAAATTTCATAGAGGTTGAAGCTTTGAAAGGAAACCACGAAGATGAAAAGTTAACATAGGCTGAAAGATAAATGGTCTAGATACAAGGGAGTTATCGTGCTTTGACCTTAAAAGCCTGAAAGAAACATAATTGCTTCATCTTTCTTTGAGGCCAGCTTGAAGGCAGAGAGCTGGAAAAATAACATGCAATTGTGCAGTGCACAATTGTCAAAAAATATTAAAGCTGCCAAGGTTTGGATAGGAATACATCACTTGGCCAGAAATAGAATTGGTTTTCTGTAAAAGCTCATTTCAATTAGACTGTGCAAAGACTAAACAAGGAATAGGTAATTTAGAATAAAATCTTGCACAAATTAAACTGAGGCAAGTACAGAACAAAGTAGCCCAAAGAAAATCAACAGTGGCGCACCAAATAAAAGCAACAAATAGTCTACAGTTGCTTGTCATGTTTAGGGAGAGAGTGAACTACTTTAGCAACATAGCTAACACGAGACCAAGAGAGTAGGAAACTACTATAGATACCACCTAGACTGAACACAGTAAATACAAAAAGGAATTAAGATAAGGCATTTGACTTCTCAGTCCAGCAATTCTGAATACCCTCATCTGCCACCTTTTTCAAAATGACATCTATAAAGGGAATTCCTGTTTTTAGGCAGTGCTGCTTTTTGAGATAGGAACTGACGAGATGGAATGAGGTAACACTCCACATGTTGTGCCCAATGGAGGGAAAAAGAGAAAGAAGACGGTACAAGTCATGATACTACATGGCACACATTTGAAGATACTGTACTAATGAAATTTCTGCTTCAGTTTGTATGGAAAAATCTTAATTTCCTGAGTAAAATAAGTAATACTTAGGAAAATTCTACCAGTGTTTAGAAGGACATTATGGAATCTAGGGACTTTCCAGGTGGTACTAGTGGTAAAGAATCTGCCTACCAATGCAGGAGATGCAGAAGATATGGGTTTGATGCCTGGGTTGGGAAGATACTCTGGAGAAGGAAATGCCAACCCACTCCAGTATTCTTTCCTGGAAGATTCCATGGACAGAGAAGCCAGGCGGGCTATAGTCCATTTGGTCACAAAGAGTCAGACATGACTGAGTGACTGAGCATGCACACATGCATGGATTATTGAAGAATTATTGCACCTATGAATGGTGAGCAATCACCTCATTTTCTCACCCATAGAATCAGGTTTATTAAGCATAAAACATCTGAAATGTCCTTGCACTGTGAAGCAGGGAAGAATTTAGAGATCTCTGATGTTCTTAAAAGGGCCTGGGAAGTAGGGCTCTTGGAAGTATCAGTACAAATGCTTCTTTAAGGCATAGCATATGATAAGAGCTCTAGTTGATACCTTAAGCATGAACCAGGAAGGAGAGAGAACAGAAGGCAAGGACACTGAATTTCTCAGATACATAGGAAAAGTAGTACTGTGTTTGAGAAGAGAACATTACATTTTACAATAAATAAACTTCATTAAAGTGACTAGGTTGACTTTCACGGAAGCTCATGAAACACAAGCACTACACAGAACATAGAACTCAAATAAAAAGAAAATAAGCTTAAATAATGTTATTCTTCTGGCATGCACTTTAAGACAAAATATTTATAAAGCTCTAAAGCATAAGGTTTCATATCATTGTGAAATATAAAGATAATTAAAACATTAACAGTACAAGCCACCAGTCCATGAAAACAGGGGCTTTTGCTATAGAGAAGAATGTGCTTTAATGTATTAAAAGTTCATATTGTTCATAAAGTTCCTTCTTCCTCATTTAGGCAGGAAAATGAATTGAGTTCTCTTCTCCAGGTGACTTTGCCTCTTTGACCTGCCATGGCCCAGTGCTCACTTTATCTGGTGATTCATTTTCAATAACTCCAACAGTATTTGTTCTGACATTTTAATTAAAATATGACCACTATCTCATCCTGATGATAAAAAGGCCTATGTATCAGTGAAAACTAGCTTTTCAG
>NW_011484990.1:0-1754 GCF_000754665.1 Bison bison bison | reverse complement strand
CTATGTACTGAAAGGAAGAACTAACGGGATCCCTAAATGGGAGTAATTCTTGTGGTTCTGTAAAGGGCTTAGGGCAGAAAAGAATATGGAAGAAAAAAATACATATTAGAGAAAAGTATAAGAACTGAGACATTCCTGCTCCTAAAACCCCAACAGAGAAGTACATGTGCTTCTTTTCTAAAAGTTTATTTTAGGCTAGTAGACTTTTTTAAACCTCAGGAAGATAGTTCAAAGTTTACAACAGAAATGTAACATCAGAATAGAATTCTCTTTAAATATATCTAAGCATAGAAGGGCTTTTAATAACCATGTGAACTAAAATAAAATTTTGTAGTATTTTTTCCAGGTTTACCAACTAAAGTGATATTCTAAAGAAGTTTCTGTCTTATGTATGGCCAATAAAATACCCATTCTATTTAAGCAATGTTTTTATATGAATGTAATAACGATTCCCATTGGTTCTGGGATATTGAAGGATATATGGTACTAATTACTTCAAAAGGTAAACAACCTTCACAACAAAATTATTCCTAATGAAAATAATGAAATATTTTATTTCCTAATGAAATAAAAATTTTCAACTGTTATATAACTTTGGTGGGAAGTTTAAAGTCCCTAGATAAATTCTGAGTTAAATAGAGTATATAACTATAAAGGTAGAAATCTCTGATGTAACACTCGACAGAAATTGTCCTGTCTCTCATCTCAGTCTTCAAAATACTAACATTCACATCAAAGTTATTAATTTTCCAGTTCTTTCCTATTCAATTAATGTGTACTAGAGGAAATAAAGTATATTAAAAAAAAATCTTAATAGTAAACTACTAGTTCTATAAATCAGGATATATAAAAGAAATACACCAAGTAAATATATCCTTATGTTTCCTAACAATGTAAGAGAGTTCAGTTCATGCAATGATAGCAAAATTTTCTAGTAATAACGTCAGATTAGCATTTTGTGCTTAACAAGTTTTATTACAATTCTTAGAAGAAAAAATTAAAGACACGCATAACTTTAATGCTAATGTATATACCTTGATTCTGCTTAGATTCTACATTATTATTAAATAATTGATTTACAATTTTAAGGTATGAACAACTGTTTTTCCTTCCTGCTTCTTGTTATCTGCTCTTCCTGTTATCTATATTACTTTCTTGTTTAGGTCACTTTGAATTTACTGTTTCATTTCAAATCAGAGAGGTTGTGTTTTTGTTTCAAAATTGGCTTATTAATCTTCATACATCTCATAAGTCTTTAGTGAGAGCAAGTTTTAGAGTCAGTTTTCCTCTTCTTTGTTAAATATAACTTTCACTGAATTTCAATGGGTGTTTAACAAATATTTGTGGGTAAAGACAATTTGCTTCCCCGCCATGAGTAGACATTTGCTTCCCTGCCATGAGTGGACATTAAGTATTCAGTCTTAAGAAGACATATGTGTGCATACAAATATATGTATGCATACACATGCATAGGAAAACTTTACTAGCTTCTTGTACAAAATGTGGAAAATTATTTGACCGACCAGGGTAGAAGTAAGGAAATTATTAGTGGATAATCCTTAAATTATTTAAATCTGCCTGAGAAATGCTCACAGACACTTTAAGATACTTATATGAAATCCTCAAAATAATTGAAAAGATTATCTAGAATTTACTGTACAGCAAACTTTCATATGTCAGACACTACCCTAAGCATGTCTGATGTATTATTTCATTTTACCCATGCAACAGTCAATCACTATTTTCATTTTACA
>NW_011484989.1:27972-29115 GCF_000754665.1 Bison bison bison | reverse complement strand
CACTTAGCACCTTCAACTCACTGTGTATTATGCTTGTTGAAACCTAATAGAATGCAAACTTTATGAAAGCAGGGATTTTTGCTTGTTTTATTCACTGATATCCACAGCACCTAGAAAATACTTGGCAGAAAATGGGAGCTCAGTAATTATTTGTTTAAAAAAATACTGTAATACTGTATTGCTAAGAAAAAAATGTGTTTTGTTTTTTTTTTAATTCAGTACCCATACACCTTAGATTCCCCAATCTTTAAATCATAACCCTCCATCCCTGATATCAGTAACTATATAAAAATTGAAAACACAAAATCATACTCTCTCTGGAACACTGAAAATCAAAGGGAAGAATCATGCATATCTAGAAATGATCAGTGGTATCACTTCAAGGCAGAAAGCATTCAGCTACTCCATCAGGGACCCGTTAAATTGTTCTGAAAGTTGTGGCTTCTGTAGCTGATGTTGGGAATGCCAGAGAAAATTCATCGTGGCGCTTGGAATTAATAAGAGCTTCGGAGCAGAGTGGAGAAAAGAGTCCGCTCCCTCTCAGGGCCGATACTACTAGGGCTTCTTTTTTGGAGAGAGGGAAAGAGGCAAAGGCACCGCCCTTATGGGCTGATGGAAAGTGCCGAGCACAGTGGAGACGTGGGAACGCCAGAGCGTTCCCACTCTGCTGATTGGTCAGCCTTAGCTGGAGATCAGCACAGCACACGTGGGAAATTTCGAATGAGAACTACTGGGAGCAAGGGTCAGAGGCTGTGATGAAGATTCCAAGCTTAGAAGCCAAGCTTTGCTCTGTGTTCTCTTCTTTCCCGGCACAAATTACATTTTCTTAAAATTTATTTTGCATGCCAAGTCAAAAGGAGTCAAGCAGGAACCCAGATCATCAAACTAGAGACCACCCCCTATCGACATAGCTAGATAATTATATGTGATTTCCATTTCCCTTTTTATATAACCACTGTTTTTCTTTTTTAAATAACCACTGTTCGTGTGCCAGGAGTTGGGCTAGTTATTATGTACATCATAATAATTTATTCTAAATTTCACCATGATTTCATGAGAAGTAAGCCAAGAGTGTTTGCCCAAGTGATGCAACAACTGTAAGTGAACTATTACTACAGTGTGATACTCCCCCCTACTCAAAAG
>NW_011484989.1:25513-25627 GCF_000754665.1 Bison bison bison | reverse complement strand
GCGTGCTGCAGTGCATGGGGTCGCAGAGTCAGACATGACTGAGTGACTGAACAACAACAGGTTAGCAAGCTGTTGTATCAAAGGCTCATCTAAGATGGATCTTTGTTTTCGATT
>NW_011484989.1:23230-24542 GCF_000754665.1 Bison bison bison | reverse complement strand
AAAGTCAGTTCCAGGCATCATTTCAAATTCTCTACTTTCATTTTCCCACTGGCTCCAATTTTCTGAACTATTCCTTTATTTTTTAAACAAACGTGGTTTTATCATGTGAATTCTGAAAGCTGCTTTAAATCATGTTGTAACAAGATGGGCTATGAATAAATTAATTAAAGTAATGGCTTATGTATTATACACTGTAGTCAGTCTTGTGTAATACATAGGAAAATAGTACCTACCCTTCCTGCAATACATACATAGTTAAGCTATATTTTTTCAGTCATTTGTAAATAGTGTCTCCAAGGCAAAATAGTACCAAGAGTCTTTTAGAAAGGAACTGTAGATAGGGTTATAGCACTGACCCTTTCTATTTGCATTGCTTACCAAGTAAAGGTCACATATGCTACTGAAAATAAACGTCAGTAATTGTAATTTGTTAGGAATGAAGCCTAGTTGAATTGCAGAATGGTTTTTGAAAATGTATGCAAAGTTATTTTCAAATAATGATCCCTCATGTAAGCTATTCTAATAATGAACCTGAGTTGATCAGAGAATTGATATTGTGATGTTTGCACCACTCTGAAGGCCATCCACTCCAACTGTTTATTCTTAGTGGGAATGGATTTGGCGCTTGGAGCAAAATTTTTTATTACATGTCTAAGCATAGGAAATTTTAAATTAAACTAACTGGACAAAAATACACATAGTTTTCCTAATTTGCTCGTGAACGTTTCTTTTTAAAAAAAAAAAAATTATTGTATACATTGTTGGCCTATACCATTTTTTGCTTCGCAGTTCATTTTTTTTTTTTTAATGAGTTCCCTCTCTTCTCATTTTCACCCTTTGAATTTTACTTTTAGAAAAACTGATGGAATCATGTGTATCTGTTGGGTCATATTGTTTGTAAACATTGTCAGTCTTTTAATTGATTTAATGTATTCAATAAAGTAAGAGAACAGATATTCCCATTCTGGACCTAAAGTCCTGCTCCTCTCTTCTTCCATTCTCATTCCTAGGCCATTGCACTTGGTCACCGAGCTTTAAGTACTATCTATATGTGTGTCCCCCAAATTTCTATGTTCCACCCAGGACTCTTCCTGAACCCCAGACCCTTATTCCTGATCACTTAGTAGAGCTTTCCTTCATTTGGATGTCTCACAGGCCTCTCACTCTTATACCTAAGTGAAGTGAAAGTGCTAGTCATTCAGTTGTGTCTGACTCTTTGCGACCCCATGAAATGTAGCCCACCAGGCTCCTCTGTCCATGGGATGCTCCAGGCAAGAATATTGGAGTGGGTATCCTATCCCTTCTCCAGGGA
>NW_011484989.1:22106-23130 GCF_000754665.1 Bison bison bison | reverse complement strand
AGCCAGTCCTTCCTGGGAACGTTGACGTCAGCCTCTCTTCTTCATCCCCTGCTCCCTCTCCTCTTCCTTGTCTCTCTCCACCCGGTCGATTAGCTGCTGCTATGGTCTCTACTTTCACTGTCTCCAGGATCCAAATATTTCTCATCCACTCACCACGCTGGCTTGGCCCTCCCTTACTCTCTTCTGGATGTATCGACAACAATTCCCCCATCTGCGCTCCCAGCTTCACCCTTTGCTTCTTTGCAATCTCCTAGCACCTCGGTAGCCAGAGTGATGACAAGTTGTGTTCGTCTTCTGCTCAGAACTTCCAGAGGCTCCCTGCCTACTTCGGTTGAGAGCAGAAATCATTATCATGGAGTAAGACTCCACAACATCTGGCCTTGGTTACCTGACCTCCTTCCTACCACTCGCCTTCTTCCTCTCACTCTGTTCCAACTTCCCTGGCCTCCTCGCTGCTCCTGACTCAGCATCTTGCTGTTTCTTTCTCCCTTCTCCTTGGAATGATTTTCTCCAATTCCTTCCTCCTTTCTGTTCTCTGCTAAAATGTCAGTTTCTCTGACAATCCCATTTAAATGGCACGCTCCCACCCAGGATTCTTTGTTCCCTGTCTTGGCTTTATCTTTCTCCAGGTGATCCTTGCTATGTTTTCTGTTTATTTCTTTAGTGCCAGTCTTCCCATATTCACTGTCACCTTCAAGGAGATATGAATTCTTGTCTGTTTGGTTTGTTGCTGAATCCCAGAATCCAGTGCCTGGCACTCGGGAAGCATTCACCAAATATTTATGTAATGAATTAAAGGGATGAGGTGGGAAAAGGTCAGAGTGAGACGCACAATGGTACTGAAGTAGAATGTGTGTGGGTATGACAGCTAGGGGCAGAGATGGGAACAGATTGAGGCAAGCAAGTGAGGGGATGGCTTTGATTAAAAAGGGTTTTGGTCAAGTGTCTTGATCAGAGCATTGTGACAACCAGAGAAGAAATTTGACATACGTGTTGAGGGAAACAGAGAGTACGCAAGTTAGAT
>NW_011484989.1:19697-21426 GCF_000754665.1 Bison bison bison | reverse complement strand
TTCAGAGGGAACTTGCAGTATGACTGTCAGGGAAATGAAAGCTGGTAATGGCTAACAGATGAGAACTCCAATGGGATAATGAGGGCTCAAACTTGGATCATTGCAGCTGGAATGGAAAAAAGAGGGAAGAAGTAACAGGCATCTTGGAGATGAAATCAAGTGGGTTTCCTGGCTCTGAATGTGGAGGGGAAAGGACACAGAGAAGCTTGAATCCAACCCAGCTTTTTAGCCTGTGTGACTAGGGTTTGACAAAGTCATTAATGAAGATTCAGAATGAAGTAGGAAGAACAGATTTATTAAAGGAGGAAAACATTTTGTTGCTTTCTCATCCCTGTTCTTCTTAATAAAATTGTTTCCAGCTTCTTAGAGTTAAGATGAATTGAGTTCTGCAAGAGGCAGGAGGCAAATTCTTCCACCAACCACTTATTCTCAGAAGACTTGTCCCCACAGTTTTTAAGAGTCTTTTCTCTGAGCTCACATGTGAAAGAATCAGAATGAAAATGTATTTTCCCTCAATAGTTGAAATTTCCTTTGGTTGAGCCTCTACAGAGTAGAAAACCGTTGGAGCCAAGTTCAATCTTGTTTTCTAGAAAAGTCCTACATGAGTGATTTAGGATTGGAAGGCCGTCCTCTCATGCCCTGAGGATTAAGCTTAGAGAAACACATGATGCTCATCTATAACATTCTAGAGCATGCCTCATCCCACTGTGAAGCAAAAACTCTTAATTGTTGATAGACCAGGATGCAAGAAACAAGTGGAGGCAGGCACTGAATGGCAAAGTGGCATCTGCAAATGTAGTAGCAGCATTTTTTGAGTGTCTGCTATCTGCCAGGTGGTGTTTCTAAGTTCTCAACATGTAATGCGTCCTTTACATCACCACGTCAATCAGCCCTTTTGGTGAGTCCTCTTACTGTCTCTAGTTTCCAGATGAGAACACCGAGACCTGGAAAGGTTAGATCCATTGCCCAAAGCCCAACAGCCATATACTGGAACTCAGACACAAGCAGCCTCTGGCTGCAGGGTCTGTGCCCAATAAACCAATCATATGTTCCAGAACCACCCAAGACAGTCCCCATTTCTGCCTGTTGTCTTGGCATAATTATAAATATGAACTTAGAAAGTGTCCCCATTTGGACAAGAAGTTATGAACACCAGTCCTCTTAACCACGATATTTTGCTCATTCAAAGTCAAGAAAATTGAGTCCAAGCAACAGAGGGTTCCAAGTGGTTAGGGTCTATCTCCAGTCACAAGTGGAGTGACAGTTCACCCCACTTGAATTGAATTGAGTAGTGAATATGAAAGTGAAGTGAAAGTGTTATTTGCTCAGCCATGTCCAACTGTTTGTGACCCCCTGGACTGTACCTCTGTCCATGGAATTCTCCAGGCGAGAATATTGGAGTGGGTTGCCATTCCCTTCTCCAGTGGATCTTCCCAACCCTGGGATTTAACCCAAGTCTACTGCATTGCAGGCACATTCTTTACAGTAAGTCTGAGCGACCAGGAAGCCCAGTGAGTATGACTCTCTGGTAATCATCCAGTTTGTTCTAAGAATGAAACTGGCTGCATGGATTGGTGTAGATTTGGTTTTCACCAACAAATCCCTCTGTTCTCTTATAACTTTTGTTGTCTGTGCGACCCCATAGACTGTAGATAACTTTTGAGGCATCCTTTTAGATGCTATTGTCAGCCTGCCAGTGACCACAGTTCACCTCTTGCTGGAGTGGTTT
>NW_011484989.1:18574-19299 GCF_000754665.1 Bison bison bison | reverse complement strand
ATCCACTCTTTTTCAGACTCTTTTCCCATATAGGTCATTACAGAGCATTGAGTAGAGTTCCCTGTGCTATACAGCAGGTTCTTATTTGTTATCTATTTTACACATAGTGGTGTTATATGTCAATTCCAATCTCCCAATCCACCCCAGCCCTTCCCCTCCTTGGTATCCATAAGTTTGAGATTAATCTTATAATCAGTGACATGTCTTCATAGCATTTTCTCTCTTAGTCATACATAAATACTGTAATGGTCTGTCTTATTCAGTGGTATCTTGGAAAGATGGACATGCATTAAATTGTTCTTTTATACTGATGTTGAGTTTGATGTACTAATTTTCATTTAAAACTATTTCAAATGCTTAAACATTATGTTCTTTACAGAAACTTGGTGGAAAGAAATTGCACACTGCTCAGGCCTCCTTCTTTTCTGGGTCATTACGTCCATAACCCTGCTCAGTTCAGTTTCACTCTGTGTCCTATAGAGCAGTGAAGAATTTTTAAGTGGATCATCCTTTCAAGAGCACTTTTTAAAATCCATTTCTGTGCAAATCATTATCAAGATAATTTCTACTTCAAGTAAGACATTCTGCCTAGATTCAAGCCCTAAGAGCAAGGGAGAATAAAAATTAATTCAAATTATATACATGGGCTAGCATTTCATGGTCTTACTTTTCATATCAGAAAATTAGGCTTTCTTAAATTTTCCTGAGATACCTAGCTATCATCA
>NW_011484989.1:17734-18474 GCF_000754665.1 Bison bison bison | reverse complement strand
TTTGGTGACTTCCTGGCAAATCTGATCTGTCCCCCTAAAAAGAAAATACCTTGTCTTACCAATTGACTTGTCAAATTAACAAAATAGCCTTTGGGGAGTTTTTCTTGCTTCATTTTTTGTTCTTTTTCCTAGCCCCTTCGAGACTGTGTTTACCAGAAAAAAAGAAAAAGACCACTAAATACACACTGGCAGGAAGTGCAGGAACTGACAGTGATATGCATCAGTGATTCCACTTCTACAGTGCTTAAAACTGTGCTTAGCAGCCCCCAAGGATGCGCCTGGATGCATCTTACCTGTGTAACTCACCAGCGGGACAGGTGCATCACCAAACCACAGGACAGGCTTCAGCCAAGGCCTAGGTGGCCATTTGAAATGAGACATGTTCACCCTCTCGACTTGCCCACTCTTTATAGCTAGCATCCTTTTGATAGAAATGCACACTGGTCTCCACAGGCCCCCATGTTTGCAATGAGGAAAATACAAGCCTCCCTGTAGGCTATGGTTTGCCACCATTTTTTCCCCCAAAGGAGAAGCACTGAATTTTTTCTGCTGGTTAGATTTTATGATTTCTCTTCACCATTGGCTATAGAGGCAGAGTGTATGGAGGGCGCCAAATATTTAACAAAGCCAGTTAAGGGGACAATATTGCATCATGAACCAGGAGCGATGTTGCCATCAAGGCACCAAACCCTCGAGTATGGTTGCTTTACAATGTTGTGTGAGTTTCAGGTGTACAGCAA
>NW_011484989.1:14229-17513 GCF_000754665.1 Bison bison bison | reverse complement strand
GAACAAGAATCGCAAGGCCTAGGCAAGCTGACCCTATTCCAAGATGTTAGGTGAGTGACAGGGCTTCAAGGAAAGGGAGGTGAGCTCACAGGAGCATGGAAGATGGCAGAGATGAGTGCCATGGAACAGAAATCTTTGGGAGAAGACTGACTAAGTAAGGAGAAGTGAGTGTTTAGTTTTTCCGTCTGGATACAGGTCAGACAGCAGCTCAGAAGGATGATAATGCTGCCAGGAAATGAAAATACATACATTAACAAATAAATATGGATTTTTAATGGCCATTTGAGGCTTGCAAGTCCTAACCCTCGAGCTGTAGATAGTCTCTGCAGGCTTTAAAGCGTGCTTCTCCACTTTACTGTGCATCTGGATCGCCAGGAGTTCTTGTTAAAAAAACTCTCTGAATCAGTATGTCTGGGGAGGGAGCCTGAGAAACTGCATTTTTAACAGACCCTCAGATGGAACTGTGATATGGCTGGGCCATGGTCCACACTTTGAGGAGCAAAAGCTTAAAATCTCAAGGCAATTTTTTTTCAATTTTTTTTGAAGTATAGTTGAATTACAACATTGTGTTAATTTCTGCCATACCACAAAGTGGTTCTGTTGTGCACATATGTACATATATATATGTATACACATATATATACATTCAGTTTGTAGATTCTTTTCCAACATGGTTTATCACAAGATACTGAGTATAGCTCCCTGTGCTCTACAGTAGGACCTTCTTGTTTATCCATCCTATTTATAAAAGCTCACATCTTTAAGAGCTTGCAGGTTTGTTGATACTCCAAGGGACAAATGGTACGTGCTGGGTCCCTGGTTCTCAGCCTTGTCTCCCCATTTGAATCACCTGGGGAACCTGAAGAATACCTCCCCCTGGGTGCCCCCCTAGAGATTCAGATTCACTTATTCTGGGGTGCAGTCTGGACACCGGGATTTTCAAAGCCCTCATGTGATTCTCTCTCAAGTGGCCAGGCTAAGAACTGCCAGCTGAGAGCTGCCCCAGTAGATACTACATATTTCCTGTCATCCAGAGAGTTGAGGTTAGGTGATTTGTTACATTCCAAAGGGGGCTCTGTGTTGACAGAGAAGGCAACCAGTGCTCCAGACCATAAATCCACATGAACTTTGGAGAAGAGAAAGAAATGTTTCCTGCTGTCTCATGGATAGCTTCTGAGAAGAGCAAGGATTTGAAGGGAACTTTGTAGGGCTGGAGAGGTTGTCAATAGGCCTGGATGTTTGGGGAGCTTGAACCAGGACCTGGTCATAAAAGTAAATATGTCAGCTGGCTGGGGACACAGTAAAAAAAGCTGGCCAGCACAGAGGGCAGAAGCCCTTAAATGGCAAGCTTAGAGGTGATGCCTAAACCAAGAAGCAGTGGCGAAGAATTAGAGTGATCGTGGTCATGATAGATTACAGTGCTGACAAATTGCAGGACCCCAATGCTGGCAACACTGGCATGCCAATTACCCATCAATAGCACACACTTATATGATATAAAATGCTGGTCATGAGGTTTGAATTCAGAGCCAGATTGCCTGAGTCCAGATCCCATTTCCACTTCTAGTTAGCTGTGCTGTCTTGGGTAAATCAATTTCTCTCTCTGTCTCAGTTTCCTCATCTGTAAACTAGAGATAAAAAGTCATACTGGGATGAGGACTTCCCTGGCAGTCCAGTGGTTAAGACTCTGCACGTACAATACAGGGGGGTGCAGGTTCGATCCCTGGTCAGGGAACTAAGATCTCACATGCCATGTGGCCAAAAAAAAAAATAGGAAAAAGTCGTACTAACTTTATAGTTATTTGGCTATTAGTATCCGGCTTTAAATAAATGCTTAGTATTCGTTAATGATCATTATCACATTGCTTGGCATTTCATCATTCTGTTCATTTATAACTACTTACCAAAGTAGTTGGTAAGTAGGTGTAAGTAGTTTTAAGTGGGGTGTCACTAGATTCTGCCTTGCTGTCCATGAGACAGTAACTTACGAAGGCAACATGGCATGAGAGAACCTATCCATGTTAAGTTGTGGCACTCTGGAAAAAGGCAAAGTCCACCTGATCTAACTGGCATCGGGATGGTGGGGTGGTTCTAGAATGGAAAGAGGGGTGAGGACGAAAGGCACCGAAGTTGGGAAGGTGACCTGATCGCGTCAGGCCAGGTAGAGTTTGAAACGGACAGAAAGCGGTTCCGTTTGCAGGTCATGAGGTGGAGGACCTGGATAAGCTGTGGTGCGATGGAAATGGACAGAACTCTTGTTCTGAAGATTTTATTTAGTGAAAACTCAGCTACAAGGGCTATAAAAGGCAAGAATGGAAAGGATTTTCAGGAAGACCACAGAGTGGAAAGCAACAGTAGCTTCTAAAATGAACTCTGTAAGTGCAGTGATATGCACGAGCTCCCTCGTTATTCTCTTCCGACTCTTTGATTTATTTCCTGAAGCTTCTGTTCTGTGCCATCAATTCACATACCTAAATAAGGTTTTAGGTTCCCGTGCCCCACGTGGCAACTGCATAAGATTTTATTTGGAGTGGACAAGTAAATTTTCAAAAGAGTGTCAAACCAAGAACAAGAACATCCTCATCATAATTTCTGTTTTGAAAGATGAAACATTTAGTAATAGTTGGGAATTTCATGCTTCCATTTGAGTTGTTTCCTCTTCTGTATGTGACAACTGAACTGGGGGAGTGAAAGGAGGATTCATTCTTTTTCCTTGTGCTTGTCTACTTACATTTTTGGCTTCAACCAAAATGGAATGCCAAGAGGAGATTAGAAGAGATTTATATTACTAAAAAGGCAAGACTTCTAGTTTTTTAATTGCTTGTCTGGTATATTTATTGGAATTATATGCTCTTTTTTTCCAAAGATACTTAGAATAGATTCCCCCCCTCCTTGATTTAGGGATGTAAGGAAGTAGGGGATGAGAACAGAATCAAAGAAGACAAGGTGTGATAAACACAGGCATTTGCAACAGAACAGAGCAGGGCTGGGACTAGGGTGAGGAAAGTGAGGTGCCAGTTTTAAGGGTGTGCTAAAACAGTCATCAAAATGAACAACAATTAAATGTAGCAATTTTTAAAAACCAATGTCATCGCCAAAGATCTACAATAAACAAAATAGCAACAAAAATTTTAGGAGACCTGGGCAAGTTCTAATGTCTATCTCCTGGTGGGAGTGTGGATCCATGTCAGCTTCTCTTTGGAGCGGGCTGCCTTTGTCCCTAGGATTCTGCATAAGGGATGTTTTGCAGAAGTGAACATGATGAATGTGAAAATCTTCCATAA
>NW_011484989.1:12984-14061 GCF_000754665.1 Bison bison bison | reverse complement strand
GTTTACACCCTGACCTGGAAGGACCAGCTAAGGGTGAGAAAGCAATTCGCTCTCCGTGTCCATCTCATGCCTGTTTGGTTGGCCGAGACTGGCCATGCATGCTGTGGATGGTCCCGAGGCTTTCAGGGCTCATGGGAAGGCTCTCCAGTCATGGAGGCAAACCCATGTCAACTGGCAGTGTATCCACTCAGCATTCCCCACCTCAATCCATGAAATTCCAACACCTAGAGAGACAGAACACCATGTGCCTCTCAACGATGTCTCACTGCTTAGAGTAAATATTTTCTGTAAATAAACACATGAATATTTTAGCCCTTTACTTGGAGCGCTGAACTTAAAATTGTCTTCCAAGAGGTGAATTAGCTTAGAGGCAAATCTTAGAGAAGATATCAGTGACAGCTTGTCTCATTTTTTTCAAAGATACTCACAGGGAAGGTCCTGGATTTGTTTCCAGTTGATTTAATGATAAAGCAATGGAGTGACACTAAAATTTTTGAAAACTCTGAACTCCCAATATTATAGTGAGACTTCTGAGGAATAAATATAATCATTTTATTTCATTAATTGGTGGGCTCTCGTGTGGAAAGACAAGTCTTCCCAGGTGGCCCAGTGGTAAAGAATCCGCTGGCCAGTGCAGGAGATGCAGGTTTGATCCATGGACTGGATCCCGGGGGACTGGATCCCCCGGGAAGACGAAATGGCAACCCACTCCAGTATTCTTGCCTGGAGAATTCCATAGACAGAGGAGCCTGGCGGGCTACAGACCATGGGGTCTCAGAGCGTCGGACACAACTGAGCGCATATGCACACGTGTAGAAAGACAACCCTTGTGCGTGGGTTCTTGGGCAAATTTGGCCACCACCTTACTGACCTCTGCTGAGAAATTAAAATGATAAATAGGAAATACTTTAAACATATAAAAGAGCCACCAACTGTAAGCATAAAACAAGGCATTTTACTATTGATTTTGAATAATTTTAAACTATACAGTCCAGGGAATTCTCCAGGCTGGAATACTGGAGTGGGTAGCCTTTCCCTTCTCCAGCGTATCTTCCCAACCCAGGGATCAAATCCAGG
>NW_011484989.1:10566-12716 GCF_000754665.1 Bison bison bison | reverse complement strand
TAAACAGTATCTATCAAATACATTTTCAGAGTCTTGGCCCTATGCAACGTCACCATCCCCTCATTTCTTTCAGTCCTCTCTTGACGTGTGATCAGAGTTGTTAACAGTAACTTCATCCAGTTGCTGCCACACAATGAATTCTATATACACGTCAACTTATGTGCTTCTGCCAGGCCAAGGGGTTGCTTCACATAAGAGGCTACCCAAGCTGTTCGGCATGTGCACTCAGCCTGCATCAGCTTCCATGGCTAGGTACACTGGCTGGGGAAAGAGGGATCCCCCACCTGCCCATGTTCCTGGGGGTGACCCCAGCCCCACTGAGGAGGTCCATGGGCTGTGTCTGCCGCTTTCACCTCCACCCCCAGGGATTAGCTCTGGCCTCCTCCTCCGGTTTCTCCCTCATGGGGGCTACAGCTATGGTGACCTCGGTTGCTTGACTTGGACAATGACACCAAACAGCAGAGAAAGGCAGCTTGGCCCCTCCTGCCCCCTCCCCTTATCATGTTCTGATCCATAACCAGATAGCATTCAGCGATCTGGCTCCTGCAGGCTGGAGCTGGCTGCAATGGGCACGCTCTCTCCTCTAATCCGATGTAGCCCTGCCAGCTGGAAGTCAGAACCAGCCCATTGCCCCCACTGCCAACCAGGGCTGAGGCTGTGGCCAGTACCTGTGGTCTCTCTGCTGACTTGCCTCCGAGGAGATCCATAGCCCACGGTCACATCTATGGGGCGAGGGAGGGCAGGTAGGCTTGGTATCTCAGGTTTGGTATCTGACTTCCCCCAAGTATCAAAATTACCTGGAGGGCTTTTAAAGCCCTGCACCCAGAGGTTCCCTTTCAGTCCTCAGAAGCAGCACCCATTTGGCTTAATGATCTGTTGTCACCATCTTGAAATTCTAGTCATTATTCTCACTGTGGGGCCCTGCGGGTTCACTTGGCCCTGGGCCCTGCTTGTGATTGCCAGTCCCGTCAGGAGATCCAAAGGGCAGCCTGCGAATTCGCATTTCCAACCAGTGATGCATTTCGCAGATGATGGGGACGCTGCCATGTCAGAAGTACTGTCCCTAGTACTTGAGATGTTCAAGAAATTTCTTTCATGGGGTGTTTTTCCTGATGCACGTTGACTGTTGACTGAATCTGCAACTTATGTTTTGCTCTATATATTCTCTTCTGTATGTTTTGTAAGACAGATGAGCAAGATATGAGACCAAACCATTGTGGTCTCCATGAGCTATAATACGACCTTTCCAAAACTCTCTTCCTGTTGTAAGGGGGCCCAAAAGCATCTGTGGCCCTGATAGATGTTTTAATTTGGCAAAGGAATTGACTAGACTCTCTTTAAAACAGGTCATTAAAGCAGGTTTTATGTGCCCACTCTTATCGAAATAACACTGTGACTTATTCTTGCCGAGTAGACATAAGACACTTTCATTAATGAATGGAAAAATGTCAACTAAACAGGGAAAAACAACTGAAGTTAGCCCAGCAATTTGATGTCTAGCCCCGGTCAGAATGTAGAACCCAGATTCTGAGCTGAGTTCTGTGTGGCTTCCAGTTCAACACACTTGTATTTGCTCATTCTCACAGTGGAGTGTCCCCAATGAGAGTCAAACCCCATGATGACAGACAAGGGTCTGTTTGTTTTGTCCTGTGTTCCCTCCATAGAATCAGAGCGAGTTTCCCCCTTTAATTAAATGATGGCAGTTAAATCGTTTTTTTCCTCCACTTTCCAGCAGAAGTAGTAAGTTCCTTTTATTTTTCCTTCATTCATTGGAAGCCTGAAGTTTCTGGAAAACCATCCTCGTGGGTTGTCCTCTGGCTCTTTCCCATAAGGTCGTCAGTCATTGGTTTAAAGAGTAGGCAAGGAAAGGACTGTTTATTCCATGTGGTTAAGAAATTCCCTCAGCAGAAAGTGCTTGGGGCCCTAACTGCCTTGGTGACAGGGAAAGCTTGTCACAGCTGAGTTGCCTTCCCCTGTCAGTAAGCCTGGCCCGAGCCCCCAGTGAAGCTGGACCCCCTGACAGCATCCTTTCTCCTCCTGCATACACAGAACCCTTAGATTAGGAAGGGCTTGCTCAGGCATGTGGTTACCTTCTATAAGATCACCAAGGATTTGTCTTGAAAAATTAATCCAAAAGAAAGTAAAGACCA
>NW_011484989.1:8207-10466 GCF_000754665.1 Bison bison bison | reverse complement strand
GGGGGTGGGGGGGCAGCAGAAGCAGGTTTGGGAACTTTTAATCAATCTGTGATCATTTCCCTTTAAGATGTTGTCAGGGCCACTGTTTTGAGGAAAGTAGAAAATACAGATGTTCCCAGGTAAGACTTCAAACACTCTTGTCATGTTCCTGATGTTCTTGTTTCCCTATTCGGCTCACATTTTCCCCATTATTTCTGTTGCTGTGACAACTCATGCTCATATAAAACTTAATGGATATGCTCATTAGTATGCTTTACATCAATTTGTAAAAGCACGCATGCCTTGTAGAATCCTTTTAGGTGTATTTAAATACCATGGATTCCAGTGACGGTCATGTTTATCTTTTTAGCCACCATTTTATCCATAAAACAGTTATTCCCACCACCACCACCATCATCATCGTTGTCAGGAAGGATGGATTGATTGACATTAGTATTTGGGTTAAAGGGGAAAAGGTGTCCATAAACTGCTTGTAACGTTTCACTCATAGTTTTGTCTGAATTATTTTTAATTCAGGATATTGAGGAAAGCTAGAGTTATCTACAGTTTTCCCTATTTAACAGATAGTGAGCATCAGATTTTAATTTTTAAATGGAAACAGGGATTGATCCAACAGGCATTTCAGCGATGCACCTTGAAGGGTTGCATCACTTCGCCCTGCCGTTTCCTGTGACATCTGTTGGGTTTTGCTGCCATCTGCTGGCCATTTCATAGAAACGCTTTCACCTGATTGACATGGAACCTTGCTCAGAAACTCTTTTGTTTCAGCCCCTGTGTCCACACATTCTCCTGCCGTCATTTGTAAACCTGTCCGCTGGTTTGAATCTGGTCTCTCATTGCTAACACACTCACGCACCTGTAATTGTCTCCTTGTGCCAGAAGCCCTGACATGCTGAGGTCTGAAGTCTCCTTTTCCATGGGAGGAAGGCACTCGTCCACAGACTCCAACAAGGCCTCCAGCGGAGACCTCTCCCCTTATGACAACAACTCCCCTGTGCTGTCTGAGCGTTCCCTGCTGGCTATGCAAGAGGACGCGGTGCCGGGGGGCTCAGAGAAGCTTTACAAAGGGCCGGAGCCGTGTGCGCGCCGGGTGGGCCACTTGCCCTCCTCGAAGTCGAGGGAGAGTTCTCCTGGACCAAGGCTTGGCAAAGGTAATTCATCCAGTCCCTCTGATTGCACCTGTGGCCTGGTGTGGGCGCTTTGGACCTGGTCTCCAACCCTTCCTTGTTTCATGTTTCTCTAATTCAATGAGCATTTACTGAGGACCTGCCAAACACTCATCCTGGGTCCAAGTCCCTGCACACCCAGCTAGGTGGGAAGCAGTCTCCAGCGCGGTGAGCCCCAGACAGTCCCAGCTGACTCTCCCCTCCAGCATCCGAGGAACTTGCTGGCTCCTGGCCTGTGGGCTTGGGTACATATCTTTTAGTCTAAGATGGCACCCCGCCATTGCTGTTACTTTTATACAGAGAACAAGCTGAACTCACTATATAAGGAGCAGGCAAGTTCCAAATAAGTCTCCATGGCAATGATGACTTTTAGGCAAAAGAAGATTTCCATGGTCAAAACATTTGGGAAAGCCTGAGTTAACCAAGTGAACTGTTTCTCTGCTGTACAAGTTCTCAAAAATCTTTACACTGCTAGCAGGCACCATGAATTTCCACGACGGGAGGGAGGGGTTGGTTTGCAGCTTTTCTCAAATGGATTTGACCACTGAATGTTCAATTTTGTACTCCCCCTCCACAGAACAATTCCTCAGGGTCAGGACTCGCAGGACACTTTTAAACTGATCACTGGAAGACAAAATACAAATTCTTGCTGCTGTATCACAAATATATAGTTTTCTCTGAAGAGTCACTCTGAAAGGGCTCCCTTTTTTTGGTGTTTTTAATCACAGCAGCTTTATTTTTATTTCACAAGTATTTCTTTCAAAAATTTCTTTTAATTTACAGTGAAAACAGTAGTTGGTATTTCCATCAGGCATAACATTTCTTTTTAAAATGTGAAAGTACTTGCCTCATCCGTGAAATGGACTCAGGGACATCTCTTCAGGATTAAATGAGAGAATGAACACATATGAACTGCTGAACACAGGGAAGCACCAGTAGACATTTGCTTCTAGAAATAGTCATTATCATCACGTTGCCGAATTTGTTTGTTTAGATGCTAAGTCGTGTCTGACTTTTTGTGACCTCACAGACTGTAGCCCGCCAGGCTCCTCTGTCCATGGAATTTTCCAGGCAAGAGTACTGGAGTGGGCTG
>NW_011484989.1:5512-6830 GCF_000754665.1 Bison bison bison | reverse complement strand
CAGGTTATATAGACGTTTGCGACAAAGGGCAGGTAGTCTGAGTGTCAACAGATTATTGTTAATTAAAGGAAAACCAGATATCTCAAGTTAAGGAATTTAGCACTTTTCTCTGCCTGGGAAGATGCAAGAGCCTGGGCTCACTGAAATCATTCCTTTGATCTGCACCTCAGCTACCTGGGGCCAGTATCCTGTATTTTCATGTCCTGAGCTTCCTCAGGGCTCACCACAGGGAGTGGCTGCAGGAAGTGGCCACCATCTGATGGCTGCTAGATGACAGGTATTCTTTTCTTTTCCTGAGTTTCTTCAGGGTGGCTCACATTGGAAGGCTGCAATCACTGAGGGTTGTGACACCCTTGTTTACTGATATGGCAGGAAAAATCCCATTTCCCAGCTGGAAATAGGGAAAAAGGAGATAAAGCTATACCTTTCCACCAAAGTACATCAATCTTTGACTTTCTTTCATTTGCAAGAGTTTTTAAAGATAGTTATACTCATTCTGACTGTGTGCCTTTATATGATTTGTCTACCTTTCATCCTCCAGGTATTTTCCATTATTGTCGTTAAGGGCTGTGTAGTATTTTGGATGCATATTCATAGTTTATAGCCCAGTGTTGGGACCACTGAGTTGTTCCCATTTTTTTTAGTGATGTTGCAATAAGTTAATGTCAGGGACCTCTTTTATGTACTTTTTGGATTTTGTATTTTAAATTGTAAAAAGAGTTCACAAAATTTTAGAAAGCCAGTTATAAATCTGAAATAGGAAAGTGGGAAAATAGGAAAATTCCTTGGTGGTCCAGTAGTTAGGTTTCCGTGCTTCCACTTCTGGGGGCCTGGGTTCCATCTCTGGTTGGGGATATAAGATCCTGCAAGCTGTGTGATGCAGCCCCCCCAAAAAAATACAAAACAGAATAAGAAAGTGGGTCAAAATATAATGAACCTATCCAAGAATTCAGAGGTATAGTCACTTCACATTGCATAGAGGATACAGTGGCTTGTGTTCCATAAGCCATAGTGGCAGTGCCATTTCATGGTACTGTCCATGTCACTTTAATCTCATTGGTATTGCAAATCACTGGGTTTGCATTTGGGTTTCTTTAAAAAACAAAATTGTGTTTATTATTATCATTTGCCTGTATTTCTCACCAGTATTTTTCAATTTTTCTATTAATCAGCTGAATTTCACCCACAGATTATCCTTATGTCATTGGCTATTTATGTATGCTAGTGTTTTTTAAATTGATTCTTACAAACTCTTCTTATAATAAAGGCATTAACCCTTTGACCACATTGTTTGCCACTGATATTCCTTGCATTTCTC
>NW_011484989.1:4190-5412 GCF_000754665.1 Bison bison bison | reverse complement strand
GTGGCTCAGACGGTAAAGAATCCTCCTGCAATACGGGAGACCTGGGTTCGATCCCTGGGTTGGGAAGATCCCCTGGAGGAGGGCATATAATATGAAGTGTGTGAATTGTTTTATTGTTTCCCTGTGTGTGTGTGTTCCCTTTTTCATTGTTTTGTAATACTTCCCACATTACATTTTTAAAGCATGGTGCATTTTTATTTTAATGGCCTCTACTCCAGTTTGAGTATTTGAGTATTGAGCCATTATCTAAGTACATCTCCCCTTATCCCATGAGCTGCTTTACTGTCTTTTCCCCCAAGGATAAATTATTCCAAGATATCCTGCTCTGTTTTCCTTCTGCTGGTTCAAGTCTGATCTGTCCCTGTGTACATGTTTATATGCCCCTCTCCCCGCAAAATGATCTCCCTGCTTACTTTTTAAGAAATGAGAGAATAGGGCAAATCAACAGGAGACAGGCAGCCTAGGGACATATGCCCCAGGAACTCCTCATTTGCTTGTGAAACACACTTTTTTTTGCTCTCCTTTCAATTTCCTGAAGAAAGTTGTATCCGTTAGGGAAGGTTACAAACATCCTCTAAATGTCAGTGGCTTAACCTTTCACGGGTTGATTTATCCTCACTCCGCAGTCCAGGTGGATTGTGCAGGGTAATGAGGGGTGGGAATACTCTGTTCCAGTCATGCAGGGGCTCAGCTCAAGTTTCATCTAGCCAGTGGCTCCCCCATCCTCAGAGGCCTCAGAGTCTTCCATGGTTGCTCCATTGTGGGCTAGAAGTTGAGGCAAGAGACCAAGTCCAGACAACTACGAGTGCATTTGGTGTTTTTCCTACTAGACCAGGCCTAGAAATGGCTTCCATCACACCTCCACATTTGTTAGCCAGACCTTATATATGTGGCCCTCCTAACTGCAAGGGAGGCTGGGAAATATCATCCAGGAAGGAAAGGGGATGATGGGTGAATAAGGAGCCAGTCTCCCCGACAGTGGCAGGGGTAGAATATTCACATGGGCTGCTGCCTTCCCCTTCTGGCACTAAATGGGGCATTTTGGATTCAATTCATTTATTCCTACAGCTTTGATTGACACAAGAGAAACATGGAAACACTGTAAGTATGTCTCTTCCCAATTGCAAGTTGCACTGAGCAGGAAGAGAACGTTCCTTTTACTTCTAGGTTCAGAAAGTTTCCATAAGCACGGCAGAGAGGGGCTTTCCGAAGGCAGAAATTA
>NW_011484989.1:0-1639 GCF_000754665.1 Bison bison bison | reverse complement strand
TGGCCTCTGGCTCTTTCTGGCTGCCCCCACACAGCCCAGATTTGCAAACAAGACCCAGAGCAAATGGTGCCTGATTGTAGCTCACAGGTTGCTTTCCCATGCCACCTCCCCTCGTCCTCCTCCTGTTGACGCTGTGTTTTCTTGGCTTTGGATTTAACCCCCGTCTGGCTAGTTCTCTCTCTTCTTTCTGGATTCAACTGCCTGATATATGCGGCTGCCCCCACCCCCTGCCACCACCGGGTTTTTGCCCTAACAGTCCTATTTTTTTTTCAACTGCCAGATCAGATGGCCCTGAGGTAGATGTCTGTGTCTTAAAAGGTAAAGTATGTCCATCTATTAATGGTCAGATCTAGAATAGTCCAGAAAACATGGCTCAGAATATTTTTATGTAATGCAATTGTGTGTGTGTGTGTGTGTGTGTGTGCTGTGCCTGTGTATGCCCACGTATGTCCATGTAATGAACGATATTCACTCTCCCTTTCTTTTTAGATGGTTTAGGCCAGTGGCCATATTGTTAACTCAGTGAGTGAAGGCTTGTTTCTCAGATGCCTTTATCACATTGAAAATAAGCTGTTTTAAAACACGCACACACAAGACACAAAGACCTGAGTCAAAGTTGGAGTCACTTCTAACACCTTGTAAGTGATAGAATACCTGACAAGAAAAAAATAATAAACTCTTTCAAGTTGGACAAAACCATTTAAAAGGCTGTCGAAGTCATTCATTCCTAGGAGCAAAGAGATCCTACAGTCAAGAAGAAAGCTACCTGCTGACACAAGTCTTACGTCTTTGAGTACTGAGTCACCATCTTTATGTGTCGGCAGGAGGCACAGTGATAGGACCCAAATGGCCAAACAGGAATTTGTCTTGATCTAAGTGGCTATTAACATACGTGTGTTGTGGGTTTTCATAGAAAAAAATAATCTCTTTTACCAATGGAGTTTGTGCAAATTGAAGAAATTTCTAAGTAAGCCCAGCTTGCTTCTTTTTCTTATGCACATTTTAATACACATCTGCTTGGCAGACAAACAGCACTGGGATCAAATCAGGTCCCCGTCCAGGCCTATGTGTACATCGCTCTGATAAGCAAACTGCAGGAGGCACCAGAACTGAGAAGAAAAGAAATGACTAAGAGGCACACTGAGATGAAAACAAGTCAACATCTCGACCCGACAGAATTTTAAAACAAGACTAAATCAGCAGCAAATGTTCTTGAGAAAAAAAAAAAAAATCCAAAGCAAAGGAAAATTCCAATAAAGCTTGGAATTCTTCTGCACAGGATGGCTTTGTGAAGGCATGGAGCTCCAGACACCGGTCTCTGGAAGTGCAGACCCCTGGCCTGGTGTGGCCTGCAGTCCCCATGGTGCACACAGCAGCAGCCCCAACTGCAGGCCCCCCGAGGTCACAGAAAGGTCAGAAGATTCTCTCAATTCAGTTGGACCAACATGTGTTCTCCAGTATTCTTTACGCAGCATGATGAGCTAACATTTATTAAGGACACCCGCTCCGGTCTAAGTGTTTCACTCCCATTAACTCTTTCACCCCCTCACAAGCAGTAGACGGGAATCACAACTATCCTCATTTTCCAGGGAGCACGAAAGACCGCGAGTGATATCAAATGAGTTGCCCAAGGTTGCAC
>NW_011484988.1:9969-10829 GCF_000754665.1 Bison bison bison | reverse complement strand
TCCCTGGGCAGAAAGGTTGGCAGCGTCCTGTGCCCACTGCCGAGGGGCAGGGCACGCCTCTGCTGCCCAGGAAGACGGGTCGCGGGTGCTTGCCCTGAGTGGGGGTAGCAGCAGTGCTGCAGGCTCGGCTTGTCAGGCGTTGGGGGTGGAGACCCCCCAGGGCTCCTCTGTGGCCCTGGAGAGGCAGCAGTGTGGCGGGGCACGGTCACGGGGTGAGATGGAGCTGGCGCAGAGGAGGAGCAGGGATCTGGCCTAGCCGGGTTCTCATCCTCAACCCCCAGGGCTGTCCTTGTCATCACTCTATATGTTGACAAGACGTCAGAGACAGAGAGGGTGAGACACTTGCCAAAGGCCACACAGGAAATAGCCGCACCGAGGCTGGCTGGCTGGAGTGCGCACAGGTCATGAAAAGAGAGGGCTCCCTGCCCTCACAGGCACTTCACAAGGAGAGGGGCGCCCAGAGGGACGTCCAGGAGCCGTGGGGGGAGTGGGTCACAGAGCCAGACAGCCCATCCCTGACTCTTCAACAGCAGGGGTTGGAAGGAACTTCTGTATCCTTAGTGCCCCAGATTTTTACCCAAATTCCCCGTTTCTTAAAACAGTCTGTTTAAACCACGGGGACTTGACGCCACTAAAAACAAAGCGGAGCCCAGCTCTCAGCCTGCCCGGCGGCTGCCTAAGAGCGGGAAGGACCGCCAGCCATCCTTGGCCAGCGCCCCAGGGCGCTCAGCACTCCCTTAGCCTGGTTTAACCTCAGGTCCCTCCCCCTGCTGGGGTCCCTGTGAGCCGGCATGCCCAGGGAAGCGGGCCAGGCGCTTCCTCTCTGAGCCTGCCCGCCTCCCCGCGCTCCCCAGGCGCCA
>NW_011484988.1:8882-9869 GCF_000754665.1 Bison bison bison | reverse complement strand
GCCACTGTGATGTGACTCCCAGCAAGGTGGCCACAACACAGGCTTCCCAGGGCCCTGAGACTCCGGTCCGCTGGGTCTGGGGCAAGTGTCCCTTCCCCTCTCCGAGCCTCAGTTTGCTCACCTGTAAAGTGGAGGGAAGAGCCCCTCTCCAGGCCAGTCACTTCTAGGGCCTTGGGCTGCCCAGGTCCCCCGGGGCTCTTGCCCCTTCCCAGCCTAGGCGCTGGCCTGCCAGCCTCGCAACCCATCCTGCAATGCCCTCAAGGGCTGGCAGCCGGCCGGCTCAGAGGGAGCCCAGACAGCTACTTCTCTCCCCAGCACGTGACCCAGAGCCTTTGGAGTTTCCACAGAAACCAGAAGGCAGATAAGCCTGAGGTTTTTGTGATCACACCTCTCCTGGCATTAACCAAAGGAGCACAAAGCAATCATAGATGAACTCTAGCCTTAGCAGCGGGGTTTCTGCATCGTCCTGAGTACCAGCACCTCCCATGAAGGGGGCCCAAGGAGGTGAGGAGGGAGGGGCGCCTGCGGCTTGAGCCTGTACTTCTCAGTAGATTTTGCCCCCCATCCCTGCGTGTCCCAGTGGGCAGGACAGCTGAGGGCCGCAGCCGCTGACCTCTGGGCCACCCAGCGCAAGGGGCACATGGTTAACACCAGACAGGCCCTGGTGACCTCTACACTCAGCCTGGGCTTAGCAGGGGTCTGGGTCCCTGAGACACGGAGCGTGAGGCGGGATCCTGGTGATGTCAGGACTGGGCAGGGCCAGGGATCAGGCAAGAGAGGGGTCTCGGGTGGGCTCACATGGGAGTCCCAATCCCTCGGGAGCTGTGGGAGCAGTGCCAGCCAGCCAGCCAGCCGAGCTGGCAGCAAGGGCCCCCTTTGTACCCCTGGTGCCCTGGGCTGGACAGGGGAATGGACTCCCCAGGGGAGGCCCTGAAAAAGGGCAATTCCCTCTGAAAGAGGCAGAACGGGGCCTGCCCTGCCCTGCCC
>NW_011484988.1:4308-6269 GCF_000754665.1 Bison bison bison | reverse complement strand
TCCAAGCTGCTCCCAGGCTGGTGGGGACTCAGAGACAAAGTAACAAGAGAACACAGAGCTGTGGGAGCCGGAGGAGCGCCTGACCCAGGCGGAGGAGGGATGAATCAGGGAAGGCTTCCAGGAGGAGGTGACCGTGGAATGAGCCTCAAGGAGGCTGGGGCTGGGCTGGGAGTTGGTGCTGCCGCATTCCTTTCCCCAAAGTACTCAAGCTGCTCACTCTCTGCTCCCCTCAGCCTTGGCTCAAATATCCCCTCCCTGGGTGGGATGGTCTGAGCTGGTTCACTTTTGGTTCTGGAAGCAGGACGGTACCCCAGGGGTCCAGCCCAGGGCCTGGTATGTCCTGGCGGCTCAAGAAATATTTGTCCAGCTGACGCTTGATGGACTGGCTGGCGTCGCAGCCAGGACCCCCACGCTCTGGGCCGGCTTTACTGTGCTTGTGAGATGGGCCTTTTGGCTAAAAACACGAAGATTTTGCCACCAGCACTACAAGTCCCAGTCTCAGCACTAAGGCTTGTTTAGTGCTCTGTGATTCGGATAAAAACACATCTCTTTCCTGAGCCTCGGGTTCCCCGGTGTCTCCAGGGCGATACACAAGCTCCCCCACCCCGATCAGAGCCCGGCACGCGGCAGGGGCTCGGAGGGTGCAGGAGACACTGTGGCTTTGTTGTTGTTGCTCAGTTGCTGAATCGTGTCCGACTTTTGCAACCCCACGGACTGCAGCCACTCCACGGACTGCAGCCACCCCACGGACTGCAGCCACCCCACGGACTGCAGCCACCCCACGGACTGCAGCCACCCCACGGACTGCAGCGACCCCACAGACTGCAGCATGCCAGGCTTGTTTTGCAGGAGACCATTTATTGATAGGATCGGGCTGTCTTGACTCTCAGAGACGAGCAGGCAGGACTGTGGCCACTGCCTGCAGGGGACCAGTGCGCCCCTGGGGGCTGACACGCTGACTGGCACAGACGCTTGTGTGGCCTCGGGTCTCGTGACCAGGAATACAGCGCAGGCCACCCGTGTTTCCCCACCCCCGCTCCACTCGGCCGCCATCTGCACCAACATTATCTTCTGTTTGTAAACAGCCTGCTTTTCTTCTACTGAAGTCGAGTGAGTGGTGGAGACGCTGGCTCCTCCCCTGCAGACAGATGGGCAGACCCTGCCCCCGCCTCTGCTGCTGACGCCTGGCCTCCACGCCCTTCTGACTTGACTGGGGGAGGGGGCAGTCTCTTGCACGGTCATCATGAAGGTTTGCTGGGGCTTCTGAGGTCACAGGGAGCAGCTGTTAAGGAGGACTCTTGATATAAGCTGGGTTTTATTTCCAGTAAGTCCTGGAGCTGGGAAGTTTGGGGATGGGGGAGGGGTGGGCCGACAGGAAGGAACCTGGCTCTGTTTGAGAATGAGAGACCCTGAGTCCCCATGTGGTGGCTGGAGGAAAATAGACCCTCAGGAAGACCCTCAGGAAAATAGATCCTCTTTCCCCTATACGTTCAGATCAGTTCAGTTCAGTTGCTCAGTCGTGTTCAGCTCTTTGCAACCCCATGAACCACAGCACGCCAGGCCTCCCTGTCCATCACCAACTCCCGGAGTCCACCCAAACCCATGTCCGTTGAGTCAGTGATGCCATCCAACCATCTCACCCTCTATCATCCCCTTCTCCTCCTGCCCTCAATCTTTCCCAGCATCAGGGTCTTTTCAAATGAGTCAGCTCTTCGCATCAGGTGGCCAAAGTATTGGGAGTTTCAGCTTCAACATCAGTCCTTCCAATGAACACCCAGGACTGATCTCCTTTAGGATGGACTGGTTGGATCTCCTTGCAGTCCAAGGGACACTCAAGAGTCTTTTCCAACATCACAGTTAATCAATTCTTCGGCACTCAGGTTTCTTTATAGTCCAACTCTCACATCCATACATGACCACTGGAAAAACCATAGCCTTGACTAGATGGACCTTTGTTGGCA
>NW_011484988.1:3181-4208 GCF_000754665.1 Bison bison bison | reverse complement strand
GTTATTGAGATTTCTCCTGGCAATCTTGATTCCAGCTTGTGTTTCCTCCAGCCCAGCGTTTCTCATGATGTACTCTGCATATAAGTTAAATAAGCAGGGTAGCGGGGTGACAATATACAGCCTTGACATACTCCTGTCCCTATTTGGAACCAGTCTGTTGTTCCATGTCCAGTTCTATCTGTTGCTTCGTGACCTGCATACAGATTTCTCAATAGGCAGGTCAGGTGGTCTGGTATTCCCATCTCTTTCAGAATTTTCCACAGTTTATTGTGATCCACACAGTCAAAGGCTTTGGCATAGTCAATAAAGCAGAAATAGATGTTTTTCTGGAACTCTTGCTTTTTCGATGATCCATTGGATGTTGGCAATTTGATCTCTGGTTCCTCTGCCTCTTCTAAAACAAGCTTGTGTCCCCACGCGGTGGCCAGGAGGAAAATAGACCCTCAGGAAAATAGATCCTCTTTCCCTTATACGTTCAGATCAGCCCTTCTCAAATGATCTGTAGGGAAGAACCATTTTAAAAAATTCCCAATCTGTCAGACCGATACTTTAAAATATAATAAACTGTTAGAAAATGAAAAGAGAATCATTCAAAAGGCAGGCCCATTTAAAGATCATTATTTAAAAAAAAATTAGCAACAGGGCTTCCCTGGTGGCTCTGGAGTAAGGAGTCCACCTTCTCGTGTAGTGGGGGGTGGGGGTCATAGGTTCCATCCCTGACTCGGGAAGGTTCCACATGCCGCGGAGCTACTAAGCCCGTGCACGACAGCTACTGAGCCTGCGCGCCAGAGCCGGGCGCCACGGCTACTGAGCCTGCGCGCCAGAGCCGGAGCCGGACTGCCAAAGCCCACGTGCCCGGGGTGCCCTGCTCCACAAGAGAAGCCAGCTCGATGAGAGGCCCTCGAACCCCAAGTCGAGAGCAGCCCTTGCTTGCTGCGATGAAAGGCTCTTGGAGTGACGAAGACCCAGCAGTTAAAAGTGGATAAAATTATTTAAAGGTAAAATTTAACAACAGACATAAAATCGC
>NW_011484988.1:0-695 GCF_000754665.1 Bison bison bison | reverse complement strand
ACCCACCATCCACCCACCCACCCGCTCATCCATCCATCCTTTTATCCACCCATCAGCCATCCGTCCACCCATTCACTCTCCCTCCCTCCCCTCTCCCTTCCTCCCCTCTCCCTCCCTCCCCTCTTTCTTTCCTTCCCTCCTCTTTACCACCCTCCCTGCTTTCTTCCTTCAGTTCAACAAGAGAGAGAGAGTGGGACAGAGAAAGTAGCATCGACACATGCATGACACATGCACGTCAGCACATACACCAGGCGCAAGCTGGACAGCTGGTGGGAGTTGCTGTGTAGGGCAGGGAGTCCAGACAGATGCTCTGTGATGACCCAGAGGGATGGGGTGGGGGAGGGGAGGGAGGCGAGCAAGGGAGGGGCGTAGGTATAATTATGGGCTGCTCGCATTGTTGTATGGCAGAAACCCACACAATGTTGTAAAATTGTTTTTGTAATATTTAAATAAATAAAAATTTTTTAAAAGATTTTGAACCAGGAACATCTCACGTACTGTGCACTGTGTTATTCTTTGTGGGGTCCCTAGTGACATTTGCGATAATGTAACCTCGCAACTTCTCAAGAAAGTGCTCAGTCGTGCTGGTTACTGAGGTTGAGATGGTTGGGTGGCGTCACTGATTCAGTGGACGTGAACTTGGGCAAACTCCTGCAGACGGTGAGGGACAGGGAACAAAGGCGTCAGGGTCTTGG